>NC_089761.1:34429272-34441772 GCF_040412425.1 Macrobrachium rosenbergii | reverse complement strand
CTTGAATATTGCAATATAATATGGTACCCACACTACCAAAAGGATATTGCACAAATAGAGAGTGTACAAAGGTCATTTACAGCTAGAATAGAAGAAGTTAAGGACCTTGACTACTGGGAAAGACTACAATTCTTAAATTTATATAGTCTTGAAAGGAGAAGAGAACGCTACATGGTAATTCAAGCATGGAAACAGATAGAAGGAATTACCGAAAATATCATGGAACTAAAATTATCAAAAGAGCAAGCAGAGGTAGATTAATAGTGCCAAAACTATACCAGGAAAATTAAGGAAAGCACACAGGACATTAATCCACCACGCACCAGCATCGATAATGCAGCTGCCTATTCAATGCGCTACCAGCTCATCTGAGGAACATAACAGGAGTGAGCGTAGATGTGTTTAAGAATAAGCTCGACAAATATCTAAGATGCATCCCAGACCATCCAAGACTGGAAGATGCAAAATATACCGGAAGATGCGTTAGCAACTCTCTGGTAGACATCAAAGGCGCCTCACACTGAGGGACCTGGGGCAACCCGAACGAATTGTAAGGTCTGTAAGGTCTCTCTCTGTCGAGTAATCCGGGTTCGATCCGCGGAAGGAGGTAGAAAAGCAGTAACGCTTAGTTTACTTATGAACTATATACAGTCGACTGTTGTGGGTTGCAGCTGGGTATGGAGAGGGAGAATGTTGTCAAGCTTTTAATTCTAACCAAACGTAACGGAATGAGGTTGCCAGCCTCTTGCCCTGTCCCTTAGAATATTCAGAAGACATTTCGTTCTGGTAACCCACCCAGGTAGTGACCAGACCCAACGCTGCTCGGAAATATCATTACGCATTAAATGTACGTTATTTTGAAAAAATTATTTGTGCCGAAAGATAATTATGTTTTTAATTCTGAATCTTAAGTGCATGCATGACGGAAATAAGTGCAAGCACTTGAATGATTACTTGTAAACAGTCGCACCCAAACACTTTAATCAGGTCATAGATAAGTGCGCATGCGCGTGGAAGGTTTTTTTTTAAGTACGAAGATGCTCTGTACTTCTGTACTTTCGACGCTGTATCTAATCTCGACACGATACAAAAACTGCAAGTAAAAAAATGCAGTCGAGTTTTCTGTAGGGCCGCTACAGCGTGTAATCAAGAATCAAGCCCAACGAAAATAGATCTATCTTTCGGTGGTCCCGGTATAATGCTGTATGAGCCGCGGCCCCTGAAACTTTAAACACGGCCCGGTGGTGGCCTATCCAATATCGCTGCAGGATGCACAATTATGGCTAACTTTAACCTTAAATAAAATCAAAACTACTGAGGCTAGAGGGCTGCAATTTGGTACGTTTGATGTTTGTAGGGTGGATGATCAACTTGCCAATTTGCAGCCCTCTAGCCTCAGTGGTTTTTCAGATCTGAGGGCGGGCAGACAAAGCCGGCACAATATTTTCTTTTACAGAAAACTAAAACTACAAAAAAACAGGAACTACAACAAAAAATAATTTTAAAAATTCATATTAGCTTTGCGTTGCTACGAGAGGTGGCTGTATGAATGTCTGTTCGTCTGTCTGTGTCCTTTGTCGTTGGAAAACAAGCGAACAGACAGACGCACAGACGACTTTTTCGTGGAACTCTTTGGTGCTCGTTGTGTCCCACCTTTAAGACGGGCTTAGTGGAATCCTCTGTCGAAAGGATTGGTCAGCATCCGTAGAATAAGAGGATTATTTTATAATCATTTCCTGTCTTTCTTATTATCTTTATTCCTTTCTCCCTCTTATCTTAATTCCTTTCTTCTTCTTCTTCTTCTTCTTCTTCTTCTTCTTCTTCTTCTTCATTCCAGGACCTATCTTTTTTTTTTCGGGAGGGGATGACCATCCCAGGACAAACCCCCATCTTCTTCTCCTCTTCCTCCTCCTTGTCTTTCTTCTTCTTCTTCTTCTCCTCTTTTTCTCCTCTTCCTCCTAATTCTTCTTCTTCTTCTCCCTCTTTTTCTCCTCTTCCTCCTCCTCCTCCTTCTTCTTCTTCTTCTTCTTCTTCTTCTTCGTCTTCTTCTCCTCCTCCTCCTCCTCCTCCTCCTCCTCCTCCTCCTCCTCCTCCTCCTCCTCCTCCTCCTCCTCCTCCTCCTTCTTCTTCTTCTTCTTCTTCTTCTTCTTCTTCTTCTTCTTCTTCTTCTTCTTCTTCTTCTCCTCCTCCTCCTCCTCCTCCTCCTCCTCCTCCTCCTCCTCCTCCTTCTTCTTCTTCTTCTTCTTCTTCATCTTCTTCTTATATAGAGGGGAAAAGGAGACTGTTGACTTTGCAGCTGCCCACGCCCTCCATAGACCACGACCCCTACAGGACCCCGTAGGAAGAATGCAACCTGGAATAGGGCCAAATATTGCCCTCAATAAGGTGACTCTTCTACCAGCATCTAGAGAGAGAGAGAGAGAGAGAGAGAGGTCGTAACAAAGAGGTGACGAATGACGTCTGCGAGATGTCCCCCTAGAATTCGTGGGTGTTGTTTGTTTCCCATACCAGCAGCATCTTCACAGAGAGAGAAAGAGACAGTGACAGACGGAGAGAGAGAGTGAGAGACAGAGAGAGAGAGGGAGAAACAGAGAGAGAGAGATTTAGAAACAAAGAGAGAGTGGGAAACAGAGAGAGTGTGAGAGTGAGAGAAACGCAGACAGGTAGAGAGAGAGAGAGAGAGAGAAACAGACAGAGGGAGTGAGAAACAGACAAAGAGAGAGAGAGAGAGAGAGAAACAGGCAGACAGACAGAGAGAGAGTGAGTGAGAAACAGTCGGAGATAGAGCGAGAGAGAGAGACAGACAGACAGACAGAGAATGAATAACACAGAGAGAGACTGAGAGAGAAAGAAACAGACATAGAGAGAGAGAGAGAAACAGACAGACAGAGCTAAAGAGAAACAAAGGGAGAGAGACAGAGAGAAACAGAGGGAGGGAGACATAGACAGGCAGACAGAGATTTAAATCCGACGGGAGGTGCTATTGGTTTGATCGTGGGTTACTTTGGCGTCTACCCTCCGCTACCGAGCTCACCAGTTAAGGTGGGTCAGTAACGCAAGCTCTCGCGAGCAGACTTTAAAGAGAATGTTACCTAACCCGCCCAGAGGCCTTTTTTTTTTTTTTTTTTTTTTAGCTCTTTTTGCTCTCTTTGGGCGTATGTCCTGTGCGGTTTCTCTCTCTAATTTTTTGGAAAATCATTGCTAATGTATGTATGACCATTGAGGCAGTTTATTTATGGTCTACGTGTGGGATTTAATCTGTAAACGTTAAGCCAAATCAAGTGGGTTTCTTCATTTTGGGCAAAATAAATTTTTTTTTTTTGGGGGGGGGGGCCCCTCTTTTTAGGCGTATGCCTAGTGGGGTTTCTCTAACTTTTTGGAAAATCAATACCAATGTATCTATGATACATGGAGCAGTTTATTTATCATCTATGTATAGAATCTTATATTTAAAAGTCAAGCCAAATAAAACGAGGTTCTTAAAAGGCCGTCTGGTGGCTCATTTTTGTCGAAAATGGGCTTTTTTGCTCTTTTTTTGCTGGGGGGGGCGAAATCGATGCCAATATATTTGTGATAAATGCAGCAGTTTATTTATCATCTGCGTATGGAATTTTATCTTTAAACGCTAAGCCAAATCTTCTGGGGGTCCATTTTTTGTCAAAAAAATGGTCTTTTTTGCTCTTTATAGGCTATGTCCAGAGGTGTTTCTCTCTCTCAGTTTTTGGAAAGTTGGTGTCAGTGTAGCTGTGAAAAGTGGAGCAGTTTATTTATCGTCCATGTATGAGATTTTAATCTGTAAAAGTTAGGCCAAATCAAGTGGGTTTCTTCATTTTGGGTAAAAATTTGGTTTTTTTTGCTCTTTTTATGCATATATCCAGTAGGTTTTCTCTTCCAATTTTTTTGGAAAATCATTGCCAGTGTATGTATGACAATGGAAGCAGTTTAATTATCATCTACATATGGAATTTTATATTTAAAAGTCAAGCCGAATCGAGCTATCTTCTTCCAAGAGCGTGCAGCCAAAATGAGTCCCTTCTTTCCTTCCACCAACACCTACGCCAGACGCAGCAGCCTCCACAGACGAAGAAGGCATTTTCGGCGCCAACGGTATTTCCCTTGTTCCTCCCCGTCTGGGGCGGGGGAGGAGGAGGAGGAGGGAGGAGAAGAAGAGGTTAATGCCACCCCCCTTTTTTGCTTTCTGTTTTCAATTCGGAGGCAAGCGTAGCACACTGCCATTGATTTTCATGGAACCTTCCCAGGGACTTGCGCACGAAAGCTGTTGCTTTCCAGCTGATGCTGGCAACTCTGTCCCTTTATCGGGGCGAGAGTTTCCACTGCTTGCTGTTAAGCAAGACTGGAAACTTGGTGCTGTTTCTCAGTCATGGACCAAAAACTACTCGCGCGGAAAGCCCAGTAAACGGGAGAATAGCTTCCCACCGTCTAAATAAAGGAAATCTTAGTGGGATCTTAGTTTAGCGGGATCTATGTTTAGCCCCATTATTAAAACTGGAAAATCGTAACGAAGTCCCTCTTTCACGAGAAACACTACCACTCACCTCCTGCCGACTACACGTGCCGGGTGGAACCCAGCTCGAGTCACCTTTCCGCGCGAAGGTGTCCTGAGACGATAAGGGATATAATAATGGTGTCCTCCTCCTTCTTCAAGATCATAGGATACTGTTACGTGGGATCGGGCGGTGAGTTGCCAAAGCGTGTTTTCATCGAAGGATTCCTGTAGGATTCGTCGTCGATAAAATCTCGTCTTTTAACTGAAAGGATGTTAGATATTTACTCGGCGGGGGGGCCTTTGATCCCAACATATGCTAGACAGGATTTATGAATGGGTGACCCACACACCTTCGTCAGCGACACCAGCTGTGCGGCGTATGTGTTGATTGGGGGTGTTTGCGAACCCCGCCCCGTCGCCCCGGGCAGGTAGATAGGTAGACAGGTGCGCTGCGTTGTTTGTGCTCAAAGGACTTGAGATTTTCGGGGAAGGATAAATTGCGTATTTTCATCTCTGTGATCTGTATGTATATATATACGTTTGTGTGGAGTTGTATGTGTGTATATATATGTGTGTATATATACTATATATATGAATGTATGTATATGTATGTGTATATATATATACATATATATATACACATATACATACACACACACACACCTCTGGCCTGAATCTACCTCCCCACACCATCTCCATCCCAAGCTGCAACCCACTACAGTTAGTTAACAGCCAGGTACATCACTCACCAAATGCGTGGTTAGAGTTGCAGTATATTTTAATGGGAGATCTCCATATTGCCACAACCCTTCCCCGGATTCGAACCTGGGATTCTAACCTCGAATTCTCTAGTTAGTGATTAAACAAAGAAATGCAATGAATCTCTCAAGAGGCGCCTAGGATTCAGATATTATAGAATATAGATCAAATCTTCCTCCAACCAGCGATTAAGAAGATTAAACAGGAATTGTCAAATGGGGTGACTTAACGGCGGACCGATGGATCTTCTAGTATAAATACCGTTTTTCTGTAACTTTTTCTCATTCATTACCTGAGGAGAGAGACAGTTTGGTCTCTGAAATACAGCCTTTATTTTCCACATTTAGGCGGTTCTATGGGCTATATATATATATATATATATATATATATATATATATATATATATATATATATACATACTTACATACATACATACAAACACACACACACACACCATCTTTCGCCTCCCACGCAGGATACCAAACAAAGCTCCGCAGTCAACAGGTACCAAACCAGTGGCTCCCTATTGTTGTCGAGTCAAAACAAGCGAAGTTTTACGCTTTGGAATGGATCTGGTCCGTGCCCCGTCACTCATTATCAAAGCATATTTCAGATGAAAAACAAAGGGATGATGTAGAGAGAGAAAGAGAGAGAGGGAGAGAGAGAGAGAGAATGCGTGATATAATCGATTTGACATTTTTCTCAACACTCTGCTGTCAGAAGTGTCCATGTGCTTAAGACAATTATTATTATGATATTATTATTATTATTATTATTATTATTATTATTATTATTATTATTTACAATACACAGGCATTTATGTGGCGCATCTCTAAACAGCCGTTAATTTGCTAAATAAAGTTCTACACAATAAATTGCATATTTACACACACACACACACACACACACACATATATATATATATATATATATATATATATATATATATATATATATATATATATATATATATATGTATGTATGTATATGATATGTATGTGTATATACATATATGTTTGTGTATATATAATATATATTTTATGCATGTATATATATATATGTATGCAAATGTATGTATAAATATATATATATATATACTATATACATATATATATACACATATATAATATGTTTTGTCTTCTATGTTATGACCAAGGCTAAATCATTACCAAATAACTAAAATGAAACAAATTAGCAAACAGAATCATTTTATATAAATAATGAAAAAATCATTATATTAATAAACGCCACGAAAGTTGAAACATATATCAGAAAACTTGACTGTCGTAGACATGACACTTTTCCTAAGTGTTTTATAAATAAACTTACAAACAAAAGAAATAATAAAAAAACCAGTACAAAATGCGCCGAAACTTCTTCGGTGCAATCGAGTTTTCTGTACAGCGCATAAATAAAGCCACCGAAAATAGATCTATCTTTCGGTGGCCTCGGTATAATGCTGTATGAGCCGAGGCCCGTGAAACTTTAACCACGACCCGGTGGTGCCCTGTCCTATATCGTTGCCAGAAGTACGATTATGGCTAACTTTAGCCTCAAATAAAATAAAAACTACTAAGGCTAGAGGGCTGCAGTTTGGTATGTTTGATGATTGGAGGGTGGATGAGCAACATACCAATTTGCAGCCCTCTAGCCTCAGTAGTTTTTAAGATCTGAGGGCGGGCAGAAAAAAGTGCGGACGGATAGACAAAGCCGGCACAATGGTTGTCGTTTACAGAAAACTAAAAAACTCTAAAGGTAAAATCTAGGTAAGTAAACTGCGTTTAAAGATAAGATAGAGTTTTATCTTGAATGCAGAAGAAGATAATCTTTTCCTTATTTGAGGAGCTCTAATCTCGTTACCACATTCTTGTTGGATGGTGGGGAAGTTATTAAACCTCTCTCTCTCTCTCTCTCTCTCTCTCTCTCTCTCTCTCTCTCTCTCTCTCTCTCTCTCTCTCTCTCTCCGTTTGCTTATCAACCTAGATTCTGTACTTGCTTTCACGTATTTTGTTGGGTCTCTCTCTCTCTCTCTCTCTCTCTCTCTCTCTCTCTCTCTCTCTCTTGATTTGCTTATCAATCTCTCTGATTCTTACATCTCTTTTACAGATCTCTCTCTCTCTCTCTCTCTCTCTCTCTCTCTCTCTCTCTCTCTCTCTCTCTCTCTCTCTCTGTTCACTTATCACTCTCTGATGCTTACATCTATTTTACAAATCCCCTCTCTCTCTCTCTCGTACCCATTGCCTCAGACGCTCTTTGAGAACCGAATAGTTTAAGCCATGTTTACCCGTTTCCATCACGTCTCTCTCTCTCTCTCTCTCTCTCTTTGATATCAATGTCTGTCTCTCTTTCCCTACCGGTTTTCATATGTTTTTCAACGCAACCCCACCTCTCTCTCTCTCTCTCTCTCTCTCTCTCTCTCTCTCTCTCTCTCTCTCTCTCAAAAGTCATCTCCGTAATACGAGTTGTGACCCAAAACCGGCCGTGTTACTTTCGCCAGTTTGTTGCTAAGCTGAGAAGTAGGAATATTGATCGAAGGTTGACGCGATTTGTGTGTTTCTTCTGAATGCGCTTTTTCCAAACCTTTCTCTCTTCCTTTCTCTTTCTTTCTTTCTTACTTTCTCTCTTCCTTCCTTTCTTACTTTCTCTCTTCCTTCCTTTCTTACTTTCTCCCTTCCTTTCTTTCTGTCGTACTTTCTTCCTTACTTTCCCTCTCGCTGTCTTTCTTTCTTACTTTCTCTCTTCCTTTCTTTCTTACTTTCTCTCCTGCTTTCTTTCGCTGTTCTGTTTTTGCTCTAAGCTTTCTCTTAACCTTCCTCTCTTCCTTACTTTCTTCGTTTCCTTCTTCCTTTCTTTCTCCTTTCTGTTTTGGCTGCGGTTGCTGAGTTGCTTTCGCCTTTCTGTTAACCTTTCTATCTTACTTTCTCTCTCTTTCCTTCTCTTTCTCCTTTCTATTTTGGCCGCGGTTGCTGAGTTCCTTTCGCCTTTCTGGTAACCTCTCTCTCTTTCTCTCTTAACATTTCTTACTTACTTTCTCTCTCTCTCTCTGCCTGCATTTCTTACTTTCTCTCTGCCTTTCTTTCTTACTTTCTCTCTTTCTCCTCTCTGTTTTAGCTGTAGTTGCCGAGTTGCTTTCGCCTCTCTGTTAACCTTTCTCTCTTTCTCTCTTAACCTTCCTTTCTTTCTGACTTTCTTACTTTCTCTCTTTCTCCTTTCTGTTTTGGCCGTAGTTGCCGAGTTGCTGTGGTGTGCGCAGATGCGTAATTCATTTGTTTATTGATTCAGCTTGTTGCTACACTCTTCGGTCAAGATTTATCGCCTACGTCAGCAGTTCCTCTGCTCTGAATGAGGTATCGTTTATATACAGGGCTGTGGCTAGGCTAGTCTTGAGCCCTAATGCAGCCCAGAGCCGAGGGAGACTAGGAAAAAAGATCAGGTTGGACGAGGGGAAAATAGCAAGGAAAAGGAAAGGAGGAATTGAATTCCAAAGTAGGATTGTTGAAAGTATGAGTCGCTGAGCCGTCTGACCTGTAGGGGATAACAGATTTCCAGAGTAAATATGAGAAGAAGAGACCTGACAGGTGATGTGGGTTAGGTTATTTATGGGCTTTGAAGTGGTGAACTCTCTCTCTCTCTCTCTCTGTTGAAGCATGTGTTTATCAATCTTCTCTCTCTGGCAAACAATCCCCCTTCTCTCTCTCTCTCTCTCTCTCTCTCTCTCTCTCTCTCTCTCTCTCTCTCTCTCTCTCTCTCTCTCTGTTGAAGCATGTGTTTATCAATCTCTCTCTACCTGCTTCATGTTTGGCAAACAATCCCCCTTCTCTCTCTCTCTCTCTCTCTCTCTCTCTCTCTCTCTCTCTCTCTCTCTCTCTCTCATGTCTCGTCTCATGTTCGTCTCACTTTCGTTATCTCGTTGCCTTTGGTCTGCTTGTAATCTGACCTCGTTATAGTGAAACCCCAGAAATCCAGCCGTTTGCCTTTGTCATGTTTTGTTTACTGTTTATCTTGATAATTTCTTACATTTTTATGTATTTATTTATCAGTTTAATTTTCTTTCTGTATTTCTCATCATCTTTTGTTACTTCTTTCTAATGAACACCATAATATTCTTTGGAAGCTTGAATTTCAAGTCAATGGCCCCTGTGGTGGGCTTGTTCCATATGAATAGGGTTTGTCTTCTGAATAATAATAATAATAATAATAATAATAATAATAATAATAATAATAATAATAATTAACATATTTATTTTCCACCAATCTCTCACTGTAATTCGCTTCCTTTTTCTCCGTCTTTCCCTGTTTTATATTTATCATTATTATCATTATTATTAATATTTTCATGACTAAACCTAACTTGATGTAACTTGTCAAAAAAACAGTAAAAATTTCATTGAGTGGAAATTGGTGTGCCGGAGAGGTTTGTGTGTGTGTTTGAGTGTGTGTGTGTGTGTGTGTGCGTGCTTGTGTAGTAACTGGGTTGGCACCCTGAAGCATTTTTCGAACTTGACGAGGCTTTTCAAGGCCAAGCACCCTACGAAAAAGACAAGAAGTAAAAAATATGCTTGCGACAAGCAACACGTGTCCAAAGAGATTATGGCCATAAAATCCGCCTTTATTTTAAATCCTGTTTTTTTGAAGCCAAGAATGTATAGAGCTAATATCTGTTGGATTTTTTGTTACATAATGAATATGAAGAAGAAGAAAAATGAAAATATAATAATTGTTATGGTATTTTAAAGGAATATGTACCAGAACTTTCAATATTGAGTTTTAACCTACTAGCCAGCGCCAGATGTTTTATGTCTTCCGTCAAGTTGAAAGCAGTGTGTGAGTGTTGGCAGCAGATTCCTTTCTCTCTCTCTCTCTCTCTCTCTCTCTCTCTCTCTCTCTCTCTCTCTCTCTCTCTCTCTCTCTCCCCTCGTGAGAATTAAAAAAACTGGCTTTTAGTTTCGTGTTTAGAATGATTATGATTAGCTACTCTCTCTCTCTCTCTCTCTCTCTCTCTCTCTCTCTCTCTCTCTCTCTCTCTCTCTCTCTCTCTCTCAAGATGTTCGAGGGATTTAGTTATCAATGGATAGAGAGAGGAAGACATTTGCAAATTAGAATGAGAGAGAGCGAGAGAGAGAGAGAGCGAGAGAGAGAGCAATTCTTTCAGTCCAAGTGACAGCGTAAACGCCTTTGGCAGGTTTCATCTCTGTATGTGTGCTTGTGCTCTCTCTCTCTCTCTCTCTCTCTCTCTCTCTCTCTCTCTCTCTCTCTCTCTCTCAGCACCCATTTCATTTAACCTGCATGAATTCATGTACTGTGGCGTAATGGTACGCTTAACAAGCAATTGAGACACTTAAAGAAATGGTTCATCACAATTGTACCTCAGAGGTCGTTCAATTGCACAGTGCATTGTATATGGGGTCTCTCTCTCTCTCTCTGTATATATATATATATATATATATATATATATATATATATATATATATATATATATATATATATATATATATATATATTTATATACATATATATATAATGAGAAAATCTTATTAGCTCTCTCTCTCTCTCTCTCTCTCTCTCTCTCTCTCTCTCTCTCTCTCTCTCTCTCTGTGCACGTGTCTGTCAAAAAAAAAAAAAAAAAAAACACGAAAGCCGAAGCCAAAAAACAGTTATTTAGTTTAGCCAACGCGAATTTATTTCCCCGCGTATTTTGGCATTGTCTCCCGTCATGTTAAATTCGCTCTTGAAACGGAGAGACCCCGTAGGGGAGATTGCGCTATCAGTGCTCCTGACGCGGTGCACTGTAGGCATTGCTTAACGTTCTTTGCAGCGTCCCTTCGGCCCCTTTCATTCCTTTTACTGTACCTCCGCTCATATTCTCTCTCGTCCATCTTACTTTCGAGCCTCTTCTAAGAAAGTTTCATATTGCAACTGTTTTTGAGGTTTTCCTGCTGTTACGCCTTTTTCTCCTTTTTCCTTTCGGCGCTGCATGACCTCATAGGTCCCAAGGCATGACCTTTGACCTTTGGCCTAAATTTTATAATCTATTAACAGCTGAGAGACTGATCTAAGCCAGATGCTTTCGGGAGAATTAATAGGTTGTTTTTTTTTTTTTTTTTTTTTTTTACAAATTTGCCTTTCTCCCTCTTTTTGTTCAGTACTGGGAATAATTATAATTAGCTCTCTCTCTCTCTCTCTCTCTCTCTCTCTCTCTCTCTCTCTCTCTCTCTCTCTCTCTCTCCGTGAAAGTTTAAAAGATCTGCCTTTTTGTTCAGTACTGGGAGTATAGTTAGCTACTCCTCTCTCTCTCTCTCTCTCTCTCTCTCTCTCTCTCTCTCTCTCTCTCTCTCCGTGAAAGTTTAAAAAATCTAGCCTTTTGTTCAGTACTGGGGATAATTATAATTAGCTACTCTCTCTCTCTCTCTCTCTCTCTCTCTCTCTCTCTCTCTCTCTCTCTCTCTCTCTCTCTCTCTCTCTCTCTCTGAAAGTTTAAAAGATTTGCCTTTTGTTCAGTACTGGGAGTATAGTTAGCTAATTAGCTACTCTCTCTCTCTCTCTCTCTCTCTCTCTCTCTCTCTCTCTCTCTCTCTCCGTGAAAGTTTAAAAATCTAGCCTTTTGTTCAGTACTGGGGATAATTATAATTCTCTCTCTCTCTCTCTCTCTCTCTCTCTCTCTCTCTCTCTCTCTCTCTCTCTCTCCGTGAAAGATTAAAAATATTCAAAAGACTGACGTATTTTTATTGTGTGCTGGCTAGAATCATTTTGGTGTTCGATACATATTCATGAGTTTGAAGGTTCTGTTTGCGAATAAGGTCTGTCTATTCTCGAATATCTGTTTTTATTCTTCTGTAAAAGAAAATTATTGTGCCGGCTTTGTATGTCCGTCCGCACGTTTTCTGTCCGCCCTCAGATCTTAAAAACTACTCAGGCTAGAGAGCTGTAAATTGGCATGTTGATCTTCCACCCTCCAATCATCAAACATACCAAATTGCAGCCCTCTAGCCTCAGTAGTTTTTATTTTATTTAAGGTTAAAGTTAGCCGTAATCGTGCTTCTGGCAACGATGTAGGACAGGCCACAACCGGGCCATGGTTAAAGTTTCATAGGTCGCGGCTCATACAGCATTATACCGAGACCACCGAAAGATAGATCTATTTTCGGTGGCCTTGATTATACGCTGTAGCGGCTGTACAGAAAACTTTTCTTCTGCGCATTTTTAACTTGTTTTTTATCTACCTTGCCTCTAGAGA
>NC_089761.1:34399272-34426772 GCF_040412425.1 Macrobrachium rosenbergii | reverse complement strand
TTATTTAAATACAAGTATTGTCTTAGGGTAGTAATGCGTTGCATCATCGCCCGAACTTTCGAGATTCAGATTGCAAGACCTCCGCAGTAGGGAGACTGTTCTACAGTGTCCAATGGCGTGAGGAATAAAGGATTAGCATTGCCGCTATGTATCCTGGCGCGATGAGTAAATCATTGCTAATGGGTAATTCATTGCTGGAAAAGTGGGTCCCCGCACCGTTGGACTGTAGAACAGCCTCCCAGATGCAATGCATTACTACCCTAATGCTATTCTGCTTGCATTTTGATAATTTTTTATCTGTTTATCCTTTTATTAACTTTTTTTTTTATAAGTGGTATCTCCTCTTTCTGTATTTCCCTTTACTTCCTCTTACTTCTTCCTAATGAACGCCATAATGTTCTGTGGAATCTTGGATTTTTCAAGTCAATGGCACCTTTGGTGGGCTTTTTCCAAATGAATAGGGTTCATCTTCTGAATAATAATAATAATAATATTCTTTGGAAGCTTGAATTTCAAATCAATGGCCCCTTTGGTGGGCTTGTTCCTTATGAATAGGGTTCATCTCCTGAGTAATAATAATAATAATAATAATAATAATAATAATAATAATAATATTCTTTGGAAGCTTGAATTTCAAGTCAGTGGCCCCTTTGGTGGGCTTGTTCCATATGAATAGGGTTGATCTTCTGAATGATAATAATAATAATAATAATAATATTCTTTGGAAGCTTGAATTTCAAGTCAATGGCCCCTTTTGTGGGTTTGTTCCATATGAAAAGGGTTGATCTTCTGAATAATAATAATAATAATAATAATAATAATAATAAAAATTCACGTTGACTTTTCGTAATGACCCAGAGAATATATCTGCATTGCCGGATTTAGCTAGTGGTTACTTCTCCCTACATCTCGAAAGACGAAGGAAAAGTTGTTCGTGCTAGTTGTTGTTTTGTGTTGTTGATGATGTTGTTGTCGGGGGTATAGCCTTCTAGAACTCTTCTTCTTGCAGTTTTCTCTTTCGTTGTTCTTCTGATGTTGTTTCACACTTTTACGTTTCGTATTGTGGTCTGTGTCTCTGTTTAAAGTTGCGATATTTAGGTTCATGCTGTGTAGGCGTTTACGATGTGTGTGTTTGTAGATGTATGTATGTATGTATATATATGTATGTATATGTATATAAATGAATATACATAGTGTAAATGAATATACATATATTTAATAATGTAATATAATGTAAATTATATATATACATATATATAATATAATATATATATATATATATATATATATATATATATATATATATATATGCATAACATGAATACATATATGTATGTGTGTATGTATGTATGTGTGTGCGCGCGCACACGCGCGTCCTTTGGTAATCGCCTGCAGCAAGGGCGCAGCAAGGAGTATAAATATATGTATCACACGAACAAAGCATTGTCTCGTACCACCATCCACTCAAATAACGTTGTAAGTCATCTCACGACTCCGAAGTCTGAAGTCATAGACTCCGCTTCCCAGAGTTCGCAGGACAGAGGAGAATTGATAATAATAATAATAATAATAATAATAATAATAATAATAATAATAATAATAACCTTTATTCCAGCTGTGGGGAAATATATACATATATATATATACATGCACATATAATATGTATGCATATATCATTGTAAAAATTTATCGAGGGTTGAATATCGAACATTCGCGTACTTCAAAGTAAAAGGAGCTTAACAGTTAAGTAAGGAAATTTGCATGGATGAAAGTTAGAAGTCAGTGAGCACTGATGCTTGCTTACAGTGTGCCGGGCAAGACCTGTTGTAAGCGCTGACCTTTTATTAAACAACACATCAATAAATTCACTTTAAAATTCTGTGATTTTTTTTAGATTTTATTGCATTATGATCTCTCTCTCTCTCTCTCTCTCTCTCTCTCTCTCTCTCTCTCTCTCTCTCTCTCTCTCTCTCTCTCTCTCCAAATGCAGTTTCTGTACCTTGCTGTCTCTCCCCTCTCCAAGTGCAGTCAGTTTCTCTCTCTCTCTCTCTCTCTCTCTCTCTCTCTCTCTCTCTCTCTCTCTCTCTCTCTCTCTATGCCTTGCTTAACAACATATATTAGATCAAATGAAGCCTTCAACTCTGGTTATATCCAGAGATCTGCAGAGCTTCGGTTTCAGATCGCAGTAAGTGCGTCGTAGATACCAAATTTGCATGTTTTTTTTTTTTTTTTTTTGCCCACACAGTCTGTAAACAAAATGGTGAATTATTTGGGCCATAGAGAAGTTTGATTTAAAATGAGTTGAATTTATAGTAAATGAAAGACCTTAAACTTCACTAAATAAATAAAAATTAGGAAAATAAGTATTATTTTAAAGTCGTGTCTTGTAACACAATGTTGAATAGGAAAATATATATTATTTTAGAGTCATGTCTTGTAAACACAATGTTGAATTATTTGCCCCACAAGACAGTTTAATTTAAACTGACATGAAATTAGGATAAATGAAAGCACTTAGAATATCACTAAATAAATACTAAATAAATAAACATTAGAACAGTGTATATGATTTTTAGGCCATGGTCTCTAAAAAAACCTAATTACATTCAAAATAATTAATATATTTTTATTTTCCCACACATATTGTGAACAAAATGGTGAATTATTTAATCCTTACTTGATATAAAATTACGAGTAAATGAAAGCACATGATATATCAATAAATAAAGAAAAATTAGGAAAATATTTATTATTTTTTAGGTCTTGTCTTGGAAAACTTTCTACATTGAATTTAAACCGAGATGATTTTGGAATAAATAAAAAAGCTAAGAATATCAGTAAATAGATAAATAATAGGAAAATCATGTCCTTTAAAACTTAATTACATCCATCATGATTATTACATGTTTATTTGCACAAACAGTTTGTAAATAAATGGGGGAATTATTTTCGCCACCAAACAGTTTAATTTAAATTGAGTTGAAATTAGGCTAAATAAAATCACTCTAGATACCAGAAAATAAATAAACATTAGGAAAATATGTAATATTTTTAGGTCATTGAAAAATTCTTAATTATACATTTTATATTTATTTATATGCATTCTACCATTCATGCATACAATATATACATACACATTATACATACTTTCATAAACATTTAGTTCAATTCATATGTAATAAAATTATCTTAACCTTTTGAATTTAATAACTGGGTTATCCACGAAAAGTTAGAAGGAAAGTAAAGAGAGAAAGAGAGGGGAGAGAGAGAGAGAGAAAGTTCCTTTCTCTCTGACTCTCACACGTCATATCCATTTGGCTTTAACAGGACATATTAATAACTTCTTTTATTATTGTGTCGCCAGCGTGGCTTGAAACTCTCTCTCTCTCTCTCTCTCTCTCTCTCTCTCTCTCTCTCTCTCTCTCTCTCTCTCTCTCTCTCTCTCTCTCTCTCTCTCATTTTCAAGTTTTTTTACTGCACAAACCCATCTTTTTTTTTTCCTCATTTCGAATTTATATTGCAACATTCACAAACAAAACTGACTGTCTCTCTCTCTCTCTCTCTCTCTCTCTCTCTCTCTCTCTCTCTCTCTCTCTCTCTCTCTCTCTCTCTCTCTCTCTCAGAGGAGACATAGCAGGTGCCCTAGAGGCAGATGTTCAAACACCTGCCTCAGGAATATATTTCTCTCTCAGAGGAGACATTCATTGTAACAGAGAGAGGCAGATGTTCAAACATAATCTTTCCGTATCAATATATTTAACGATGAAAAATAGCATTCATTGTAACAGAGAGAGAGAGAGAGAGTCACTATTATAATATAATCTTTCCGTATCAGGACATGAAAGTTGCAAACATATGTGTTTATATTTAAATTGTGTGTGTGAGAGAGAGAGAGAGAGAGAGAGAGAGAAATGACAGATTAATCTCAAACTTAAAAATATGATTTTATATCTTGTTATAGTTATGCTGTGTGTAATCAGTTGTTAAAGATATGTTATAAAAATAAAACTGTATTTTTTAGTGGTTTATAATACTCAAAAAAACATATACAAAAAATGGTTTCCTAATACTTATTTGTTTGTTTTTTAGTTTTCTGTAAAGAAAACTAGAAATTATAGAAATATGTCTTGTCAGTCCATTCATGTGATTTTCTGATAAGCTGTCCCTCATATCTTGAAAATTGACATGATTAAGGGTTGCAAATTTTTTATTTCTTGTTTGATTATCCACCTCCAATCATCAAACATAAAAAACTATTGCAGTATTTATAGCTTTCTAATATTGATTTATTTTTTTTTAAGGTTGAAAAAAGAAAACTATTAGCCATAATCGTGCACTTTTTTCCTTCCGCACTTTTTCTGGCAACGATATCAGATATGCCACCACCTGGCAGTGGTTAACGTTGATCATGGGCCGCGGCTCATCAAACAGCATTAGTACCGAGACCAACGAAAGTAAGATGTATTTTCGGTGGCGTCTATCATACGCTGGTAGTGGCTGTACAGAAAACTCGATTGCGCCGAAGTTTCTTCGGCACATTTTGTTACTTGTTATTCATTTTCTTTTGTTACCAGCCGACGGCTCGGCCGACAGACTTGTGAAAGTTCATTGGCTTTTTAGGACAACTAATACATCCGACCTCTTTACCACGGTACAACAACACCCCTCCTCACGAAGTGCCAGAGAGAGAGAGAGAGAGAGAGAGAGAGAGAGAGAGAGAGAGAGAGAGAGAGAGAGAGAGTTCTTCACTCATCATGACGGGTAGCGCTTGTATGTTTTGTAAGTTTGTAAGTGAGAGAGAGAGAGTTTGTATGAGAGAGAGAGGGCATTTGTTAGTATGTTTGAGAGAGAGAGAGGGGGGAGAGAGTTTGTTTTGTATGTGTGAGAGAGAGAGAGAGAGAGTGGGTTTGTTTGTATGTGAGAGAGAGAAAGAGAGAGTTTGTATGTATGTGAGAGAGAGAGAGTAAGTTTGTTTGTATGTGAGAGAGAGAAAGAGAGTTTGTTTGTATGTGAGAGAGAGAGAGTGAGTTTGTATGTGAGAGAGAGAGAGTTTGTTTGTATGTGAGAGAGACAGACAGAAAGAGAGAGAGAGAGAGAGTTCTTCACTCAGTATGACGGCTAGAGAATATACGCTCCGTAAGTTTGTTTGTACGCGAGTAAGAGAGAGGAAGAGAGAGAGAGAGAGGGAGTGTATCCAACGCCCTTTGTAATAACCAACCCACTCTAGTTCTGCCAATGGCAGGTCTCGTCAAACCAGTAACCCTTTTTCTTCCTCTTCTTCTTCTTCTTCTTCTTCTTCTTCTTCTTCTTCTTCTTCTTCTTCTTCTTGAAGACCTGCCCCACCCATTGGTTGCTACAAGTTAAAAGAGGCCTTTCTCTCTCCCTCTTGTAGCGTACTTGGCAACAAGGTCTGAAGTGATAAGTCCGTTGGGGAACGAGATGAATTGGCGATGTAGCATTTTGGGGTGTCTGCGAAAGCTCATTGCACAAAGTGAGGTCAAGATTAGATTATGGGTGAACAAGTCAATGGTGCGTTTATTAGAATTTATGTATGTATGTAGGTATGTATGTGTATGTATATAATATATATATACAATATATGTGTGTGTGTATGTGTATGTATAATTTATTATATATATATATATATATATATATATATATATATATATATATATTATATAAATATATATATATATATATATATATATATATATATATATATATATATATATATATATATATATATATATATATATATATATTCACACAAACTCACATATATACATACATACAGTGATCACCATTTTATAGTACACGATCCGAAGACGGAAGTACTAATACCCAAACAGGAAACAGAGTAGAACCTAAAAAATAGTGAAACAAAGAGACAATCAGCGAGAGAGAGAGAGAGAGAGAGAGTACTACACAAAAACCCATTGTAAAACAACACCCATTCTGGGAAACAGACCCACCCATTAAAAACCTGTAGTATTAACGGTACTCAACCCTTCTGACTGACGTGTACAGTCCTCTACAGTGTACTTTTCGATGTACTGTTTTGGCAGTAGTGACGAAAAAAAGTTTGAATTCGTTCGGTATCGTTGTTTTCTGGTGTGTACAGTGTACAGGTTATGTACAGATACATTTCTCTTTGAAGTACATGAACAAATAGTACATAGGTATGACGGTACTTAACTAAGTGTTCTAGGGTAGGAGAACATTCGGGTAAAATACAGAGATAGTTCTTGAGTTTTGTACAACATAAGATACAGCTTATGTATGTGTGTGTCTTTCGTTTCTTTTCAGGTATCTTAAACATCATTCATATATATATATATATATATATATATATATATATATATATATATATATATATATATATATATATATATATATATACATATACATATATATATATACAAACCACTAACTTATAATTTTATTTTCATTATTACTACTAGAAATCACTCAGAGACAGCAGAAAAGATCCTCTGGGTCGTCCGAAGTTCAGTGGATGTCCCAATTTTCCTTCGACGAGGCTCCTGGTAAAAGATGAATAAACTGAAACAAAGAGAAAACTGGTTTAGTAGAGGGGAAATAGGCCAAAATACCCCCTAACCCGGACAAAAATAATATGAAGCTGAAAATTGGTATAGTGGTCGGGGATAGTGTCAGGAACATCAGAAAAAAAAAGCCCGGAACTCTGTTTTTGGGGGGAGGGGTATTTGGACGGGAAGTCAAAACCTTGGGATGGCCAAATCATTAAAGCTTATACACCATTGGACAAGAAATTTTACTCTAGAACTGCTCAGATATGAACTTCTCCTTTAAACCAATCAGGTAAAGGAGAATTGATATTAAACTATAAGAAGAGCTTATATTTACTCATTTCTGCAGTATAGATTATTGATTCATCAAAATATGTTCTGTTAGAATAGATCACCTTCTATGGATTCTAGGGTGTCTATTCCATCATCTTCCTTTTCAATGGAACCAGATTCTTCAGCTGCCTACGAAAAGAAACAGGAAGTTTCGTTTTTAAACTTCTAAACGTTAGAATTAAGAAAACAATGCTGATGTTTCAAACAGAAAATAGCGAAAATTTTAAAATGATTCAACTATTTTTTTCTAATTTATGACTTTTCCTTCAACATTGAAAGAAAGAGTTGAGAACATTTGACTAACAGAATCTTAAAGAACGTAACTTACCTGTTTATTCTTACAATATTTACCAAGACATGCGTGACATGCTGACACGCATTTCTAGCCATGTCTTTTACAGGAACACAAATTTGTTCCACACTGATTTTTTGATGAAGATTTACACTTGCACCGAATGACTTTCAACAAAGGTGCAATATCTTCATCTGTTGGTATAAGAACTACACAGTTATCTACTTGTTTCCAACCCCAATTAGTAGGCTCCAAGTTAAGTTTATCGTCAAGTATTTTCCATGTAATGATCTGCAAATGAACTCTTTGTCCATGGTAGTATGCTGCTCTTTCTGTTGGAGGAAGCTTTCTGGGCTCTATCAAACCTTCAGAAACCATTTGACGATATTTTAAGTACCTGAAACAAATATTTGCTAACAAGTTTAACCCTCTCGGGTCCACATAGGATTCATTCAGCTTTCAAATGATCTGACAAAAAGCAAGATATATCCTCGTTTACTCTAACGATATTGAAATTATCTTTCGCATGCTAAGATGAAAGACAATTTTTACTATAAATTCATATTTTGAAAATGAACTTCACTAGGCCTAATGACAGGGTGCGGCTTGATATGCAAGATAAAAAATCTTATGGATGCGCACAGCCCGGTGTTGAAGTTCAGAGGATTAAAGTTCTGATATACTAGGTGATATCTTTACCATGTGATAAATCAGAAAGAGATAGTATCCTAACCGCATCTTTCTTAATGAAGGGTCTGTAGTTCCACCATATGGTTCTGTGAATATCTTCGCAGCAGCATACCCCACTTCTTCTTTAGTGGCCCATTAATCAGACATTGTGTCAGAGGCAGATTGGACGACTGTTGACTTTTTAACAAGTTTCAAAAAGCTTGGCTTTCCTTTACCCAAGGTAGCTGAGGTGGAGTCGCAGCCAGACCATGCATGAATAAACAATAGATGCTGTTTCAGGTCCGTCACTTGGTGAACAGGTTCTTTTATGCTCCAGCATTTCTTGTCCGCTCTTGAAGAAAGAAGATTTCTGATAGGTCATTCACACAGTGATATAATAACATTAAGGCTACATCTGTATCGTCTGACACAACAGTTGTTGTAGAGTTCTTTGCAACTTTCAAAGCTGTAGCCACAATTTTAGTATCGGCATCACCTTCACAGACATGTACCATTTGTTCATCTCTTCGTAGAAAATCCGACAATAGTGAAATTAGCTGGCTCTAAGAAACGTTCCTTGGAATATGGCACTTGATTTTCTTGTCTTTTCACTACATTTTGGGAAGACCCTTTGGACCTTGTTCTTCTAGTGTGTTCATTAGACTTAGCCGATGTGCAAGCCTCGTTATGTCCACCAAAGACAATGTATGAGTTACCATATTTCTTCCTGACATAGTTTTCATATGCTTCTGCAATATTGGGAAACAACATATCCTTGTGCCAACTAACTCGGTGAAGGAGTGTCCCACCGTCAATTACATATTTACCAACAACATCGTTTGTTGGTTTCTGTGCATCATTTGTCAACAGAATGTTCTCAAGGATGCTTTATCTGGTGTCTTCATGAGTTCATTTGTGAACAGAGATTGAGGGCAGTGAGTAAGCTCAGTCAAATACTGCCCAGCGTTCTCCTCTCTTTCTGCTATAGCTGCCAGCCCTTTAAATAAATAAAAGGGTTGGATTGACGATAATTGGGTTCTTCTCATCTTCATAGATCGAGTTCAATTTAGTATGATGAAATCACTTATTTCAAAGATCTGGCACTATGATTTATTGACTTGTATGGTCAAAAGTAAACCGCACTCATTCCTCCAGGCGTACAGTTCCGTCACTTTCCCTAGGCCATTTGTATTTTACGTCTGCCCCCCCCCAAAAAAAAATGGAGTTCCCAACTCCCAGTCAACGGGGCTTTTTTTTTTTTGTCATTCTTGACACTATCCCCGACCTCTGTACCAGTATTCAGCTTTATATGATTTTTGTCCGGGTTATTTGCTAATTCCCTCTACTAGTTTTGTAGTTCTTCAGTTAGTTCCTGTTGGCTATAACTAGTATTTGACTAAATATATATATATATATATATATATATATATATATATATATATATATATATATATATATATAAATATATATATATATATTATACATATAATATAAATATTTATATATATATTGAAATATATTTAAATATATATAATATATATGTATTTATAATATATATATAATATATTTTGACAAAAAATAGATAAAAAGAAACATTGTTTTGTAGTTGTTCACTGTTGGCTATAACCAGTATTTGACAAAAAATGTAGCTAAAAAGAACAAGATTTCTTTCTGTAGTTGTTTGTAGTTGGAAGAAAACAACTCCAATCTTCTTAGCTTGCTCCCTGTACTCTGTAAAACTATTTATAGTCTTCTTATTTTATGTTGTTTTTTTTTTTGAACTGGCGTTAAATCTCCCCAGTCGATATCGCGCAAGCTGTCGTGATTAGATACTCAGTCTGGTAGGCATCCGCTGTAGGTTCATGCCATCTCCGAAGTAACTAGGCTTTACTCTCTTTTGTCAGTTTTTTATATATAAGTTGAAATGTATATGTATGTACTTCATATATATATATATATATATATATATGAAATATATATTATATATGAACTATATATATATATATATATATATATATATATATATATATATATATATATATATATATATATATATATATATATATATATATATATATATATATATATCCCCACAGTCACTTTTATGCAAAATAAAAAATTATAATCCATCCATTTCACTTCCACTTCTTTATGCAAAATAATTAATAATAATTACTGATTTGCTAATTTCATTATTCATTGTTTTTCACGCTGCTTTCTAGAGGAAAGTATCCCACTGAACAATAAAGAAGGTGAGTTTTATTAATACAAATATAATATAATTTCTTAATTTTTCTACTAATATTTTTCAACATTTTGAATTCGTTTTTCGTTTGAGAGATAATTCTCAAATAGGTTGTGAATTTCTCTATATCTCTCTCTCTCTCTCTCTCTCTCTCTCTCTCTATATATATATATATATATATATATATATATATATATATATATATATATATATATATATATATATATATATATATATATATATATATCTCTATATATATATATATATATATATATATATATATATATATATATATATATATATATATATATATTATATATATAATGTATGTATATGTATATATATAATGTATGTATGTATAATATCTCTCTCTCTCTCTCTCTCTCTCTCTCTCTCTCTCTCTCTCTCTCTCTCTCTAGGAGAGCTTTACTGATAAGAGGCAGTCTTAAAAATCCATTAATTTAATTCTCTCTTCATTTCACGCAAAGCCGAGGACAAGAAATCGGAGAAAGATGCCCAAGGTAAATCTTAGTCATTTATAGATAATATATATTATGTATTATTTAAACAAAAAACAGAAATGAATAAATAAACAAGCAAAAAACAAGAAGAGGTCACAGACACAAGCAATATAGAAGCAGCCGATAGCTGACGAAACAAGCGAGTCAGCTGATGAAACCCGTTTTCTATATTGGGGGAGAGAAGGGAGGGTAGGGAAGACTACTCCAAAACGAAGGGGGTCCCACGGCCGTTTGTTTATTCGTGTTTGTACGTGTGTTTGTGACGGTTTGGTACGTGACGCCGCTCGGTAGTGACGTCTGCAGTTCTGTTGCGTCAGCGTACGTTTTGTTATAATTATAGAATTGGGGTTTTTCATTGTAAAGTGTTTATAATGGGCGTTCTAGTTATGGCAGTTCTCAATAAATGCAAAGGTTTTTATTGTACATGCGTATACTTGAATGATTTGTCAAGATACAACGTATTTGTAACAAGGAAAAGTGACGTAATAATTCTCCTGCTAGCAGTGGCTGAAGTAATCCAGTCTTCAGAACAGAATTGCTTCCTGTAGAAACACGCATGAACAGATATATATATATATATATATATATATATATATATATATATATATATATATATATATATATATATATATATATATATATATATATATATATATATATATATATATATAACATTTATATTTATATATACATATATTTATATATATACTGTATATATATACAAACGTATTAGCTTATTTATATATTTATATATATTATATATATATATATATATATATATATATATATATATTAAAAGCAATATTGAAAATTACATGCATACATATGCTTGTATTATACAAACAAAGACAGTATCTGTGCAAATGCAAAGAAACTGCATTTCTTGCAACGGGATTCAAATAACCAGAAAACTAAAATTAGTCTTTTCAGCTATTTTTTTTTAAATAATGGACCATCACAAAAGAAAAGTTCATTTAATTTCATAATACCCGATTGGGGTCAAGTTATAACTTAGCCATTGAGATCTGTACTTAAACATTTTATCTTCTCCTCCATTCAGTTCGTACCCTTTGGTAAGTTGAGAGATCAAATTGATAAGATATTCTAAACGGACTTATGCAGTATAGTACTGTAAACATACCAGAATAGTTATATGTACAGTATGTATGTATGTATGTATGTATGTATGTATGTATGTATGTATGTATATATATATATATATATATATATATATATATATATATATATATATATATATATATATATATATATATATATACATATATATATATATATATATATATATATATATATATATATATATATATATATTGCCTTTATTTATATATTCAAGTTCCTTATTTTCTTTTTCCTGGATAGATATACAGATAGGTCCATGTGCGTTTGTGTACAGCATGTGCTTTTGTGTGTATGTGTTTGTGTGTGTGAATGACCAAACTAACATATCCACACATAATATCTATGCTAGTCATAGATAGCAAATATGGTATGACGCCACCCAACAGAAAACGGGAATAAGCAAAACCTTAGAGTTGCCGAATGTCCGTGTCTCAGCCTTCCAGATTTCGCTACGTGAGTCTTCCAGCGCAGGCAGAGGTCGACCTTAGCCTGGCTGGCTGGCACTGTGCCTTCGAGGGTTTAGGGAGGGGGAGGGGTAGGAGGAGGAGGAGGAGGTGGGAAAAGCACGAGAGGAGAGTCACGTACCGTCCGCCTCCTTCTCCTTCTCTTCTTGGGAGTTGATGGAGGGACGAAAGAGAGAGAGAGAGAAGGGGGAGTGTGGTAGGGGGAGGGGAGAGTGCCATTTGGCACTACTACTACTTTGCAATCAATGGCTTGTCAGTCCATGACTCTTTCTCCAGTGGTGGATTGCATGACCCTGCCTATAACAATTCACCTTGTATTTTGATAATTTATTTATATTTTTATCTGTTTATTTATGAAATTTATTCATTTATTATTATTATTATTATTATTATTATTATTATTATTATTATTATTATTATTATTATTATTATTATTAACCCCTCTTCATACGGAACAAGCCCACCACAGGGGCCACTGACTTGAAATTATTATTTATTATTATTATTATTATTATTATTATTATTATTATTATTATTATTATTATTCAGAGGATGAACCCTATTCTTATGGAACAAGCCCACCACAGGGGCCATTTATTATTATTATTATTATTATTATTATTATTATTATTATTATTATTATTATTATTATTATTATTCAGAGGATGAACCCAATTCATATGGAACAAGCCCACCAAAGGGGCCACTGACAGGAAATTCAATCTTCCAAAGAATATTAAGGTGTTCATTAGAAAGAAGTGAGAGGAGGTAAGGGAATACGGAAAGAAATCTCGGTCAAAAAGAAAAAATATATTAATAAATTTATATATAGATAAAAATGTATTAAGTTTCATATTTTTTCTTTCCTAAGAACTGATATCTCTTCGTTCTGTATTTTCTGTTACATTCTGTTACTTTTTTCGAATGAGCACTAACATTCTTTGGGGGCTTAATTTCAAGTCAGTGGCCCCTTTGGTGGGCTTATTCCGTATGAAGAGGGTTCATCTGCTGAATAATAATAATAATAACAATAATAATAATAATAATAATAATAATAATAATAATAATAATAATCATCTTTATCAGCTCGAATTTCAAGTCTATAATGGCCCCTTTCGTTGACTTCTTGTTCCATATGAATAGGGTTCATCTTCTGAATAATAATAATAATAATAATAATAATAATAATCCGTCTGTCTGTCTGTCCCTTTACACCGACAAACAGAGTTACAAATTCTCCTATGCTCGTGAAAAGAGAGAGAAAAAGCGGGAGTGAGAACCGCCACATATTGCGACAATACCTCACACGCGCGCATTATAATTCATTTGTAGGGATGCCTCCGAAATAGGCGTGTCGTATAGTGCCTGCGACTGTCGTCGTATTATGGCTGCGACTGTCGTTGGCAGAACGCTGTCATTATCATCACCGCTATCATTATCACCATCACTCATCAGATTCGCTCCATCATTACCATTAGCATCGGAAACGGGACTTCCTGTCGAGTTGTAATTGGGGGATTTGTCAATGAGAGGAATTTTAGGCTGGGGTTCAGTTTCGTTTTAGGGTTTAGACGATGAATGGCTGATAATAAAGTGCGCGCGCACACACACACACATATATATTATTATTACGGTGATTAATATCATTATAGACCAGATTTCTGTAACCACCAAAGGTCCCTAGCTGGAAATTAATTGTATTCAATCTGTTTTTTAATTGTTATAATTTTTATCTTGTTTTTTTTACTACAATTAGCCATAATCGTGTTTCTGGCAACGATATAGGATAGGCCACCACTGGGCAGTGGTTAAAGTTTCGTGGGCCGCGGCTCACACAGCATTACACCGAGACCACCGAAAGATAGATCTATTTTCGGTGGCCTTGATTACACGCTGTAGCGGCTGTACAGAAAACTCGATTGCGCCGAAAAAACTTCGGCGCAATTTTTCACTTGTTTTGTCATCTAATCTCATGTACCTAGATTGTGTTTGTTTTTATCTATGCTTTGTATATTCCATGTATATGACCTTGAGATGAAATGAAATTTAAAAGAGGGTCTACTCCCTTCATATATTATTATTATTATTATTATTATTATTATTATTATTATTATTATTATTATTATTACATGCATACATACACACCAATATATTAATTCCAAGCTAACACTACCCTTAAACACACCATTTCTCACCATAACAATTACTCTAAATAATTAAAAAAAAACAATCAAATGCAATTTCTTCCTTAGAAGCATATACCCATCATTCCCATTCCGAAGTCCATTCATATAAACCAGCCATTTGTCACAAGTCAATCGTATCCTTTACAAGAAGATTGGTAATCATCCACTCGACTCATTCAGTCCTATAAAGGATCGAGCACAATCATCCAGTAGGATTTTTCGCGACCTTTTTCGCATGAGGGCCGAGGGGCATCCTAGTGGAATCCTATTGTAGCACATGGAGGGTAAACGTTAAGGATGCTTAGTAATAGTAATCTTATATGACGAGGGATATTATTGTTAGTAGTGATATCAGTAGTGGAATGGAATACAGAGTTTAGGCCAAAGGCCAAGCATTGGGACCTATGAGGTCATTCAGCGCTGGAAAGGAAATTGAAATTATTTTTGAAAGGTGTAACAGGAGGAAAACCTCGCAGTTGCACTGTGAAATAATTGTTAGGAGAGGGTGGATAGCAGGAGTAATATGAATGGAGGTCCAGTAAAAGGAATGAAGGGGGTTGCAGCAGCTAGGGGCCATGGAAGGGACGCTGCAAAGAACCTTTAGTGATGCCTACAGTGCACCCCGTGAGGTGCAATGACGGCACTAACACTCCCTACGGGGGATATCAATAGTATTTTATTTATTAGTATTGATATCAGTAATATTTTAAAAGCGAGGTGATGATAGTTACTGTCATAAATTGAAAGTATAATAGTATGTTTGTAAATATATTTTGTTTGGTTGGGTACAAAATGTACTCAAGAATAAATCTAAATATTCTTTAAATATATTTGTACCCAGACATACCTGTGGACATGTTCTTAATTCTGATTATTATTATTATTATTATTATTATTATTATTATTATTATTATTATTATTATTATTTGTAGTATAAGTGATAGTGGGTGTATTTAGTATAATTTATTGTTGTTCTTCCTGTTATTGCTTAGGGAAGGTTGTAGAAACGTTTTGAACTTATCATACAACAAGTAAAACATCCGCCGAAGTTTCTTTGGCGCAATCGAGTTTTCTGTACAGCCGCTACATAGGTTAGTCAAGGCCATCGAAAATAGATCTATCTTTCGGTGGTGTCGGTATAATGCTGTATGAGCCGCGGCCCATGAAACTTTAACCACAGCCCGGTAGTGGCCTATCCTATAACGTTGCCAGAAGCACGATCATGGCTAACTTTAGCCTTAAATCAAATAAAAACTACTGAGGCTAAAGGGCTGCAATTTGGTATGTTTAATGATTGGAGGGTGGATGATCAACATGCCAACTTGCAGTCCTCTAGCCTCAGTAGTTTTTGAGATCTGAGGGCGGACAGAAAAAGTGCGGACGGACAGACAAAGCCGGCACAATAGTTTTTTTACAGAAAACTAAAAATATATCTGCCATTTTCTAATCTTTGAAGTATGTCACCTTAAAAGTCACCCTGACAGGTGAGTGTCCATTTCATACCTGTCTTAATTGACAGAACACTCACCTTTATCAAAAGGAACACACTCATACACACACACAGATACCTGACAAGTGATTGAGGATGTCAGTGACCCTTGCGTCCGTGACGCCAGAACGTGATAGCAGTCAGTCATTCAATCTTGGCACCAGTTCATGAGAAATGAGTGCATGTCTTTGGACCGAATTCTCTCTCTCTCTCTCTCTCTCACTGTATCTATTTTATGTATTCCTTTATCCACATATGTATCCCTGGACAAATGTATCCCCTTTCTTGTATCCCAGGTGCTCTCTCTCTCTCTCTCTCTCTCTCTCTCTCTCTCTCTCTCTCTCTCTCTCTCTCTAGGCGTCTAGTTTGTTTATGTATTTCTATGTATCCCTCGGCTAATGTATCCCCTTTTTTGTATCCCATCTTAGCCTGCCTCTCTCTCTCTCTCTCTCTCTCTCTCTCTCTCTCTCTCTCTCTCTCTCTCTCACTAATTTGTTTTGCATTCCAATGTATCCCCCATTTTTGTATCCCCCTATTTTTTGTATCCCATCTTTCTCTCTCTCTCTCTCTCTCTCTCTCTCTCTCTCTCTCTCTCTCTCTCTCTCTCTCTCTCTCTCTCAAGGTGACTAATTCGTTTATGTATCCCTATGTATCCCTGGATTAATGTATCCCCTTTCTTGTATCCCCAGGTGGACTTCCGGCGCGATGGATCACGGCGATACTGGGATGCATCGGCTTCATGATCGTCTACGGGTTGAAGGTCAACCTTAGCGTTGCTATCATTGCTATGGTGAGTTGGTAGCAACAGTTTCTCTACTGGGATTGCTGTTAGTATCTAGTTGCTATTCTCTTTTTCCTTGTCTATTTTTCTTTTACTTTTAGAGATAATATTACTCGTCCAGCTTTTCTTCCAAGCAATGTGAATTCCATAGCAATGGTTGCTCTAGTGGGGTTGCTCTAATTCTCGTATTGCTATCTTCTTTTCTTCTTCTTCTCCCGTTTCCTCTCCTTTATTAATATTTTCTTTTGCCTTCACAAATGATGTGGTTGCTTCCCTATTCCATAGCAATGGTTGCTCTAGTTGGATTGCTCTAATTCTCGTATTGCTATTCTCTTTTTTCTTCTTCTTCTTCTCCCATTTCCTATCCTTTATTTATATTTTCTTTCACCTTCAGAAATAATATGGCGTGAACAATTTTTTCCCAGCAATGTGAATTCCATAGCAATGATTGCTCTAGTGGGATTGCTCTAATTCTCATATTGCTATCTTCTTTTCTTCCTCTTCTTCCATTTCCTCTCCTTTATTTATCTTTTCTTTTACCTTCAGAAATAGTATGGCGTGAACAACTTTTTCCCAAGCTATATGAATTTCATTTCCACAATATATCTCAAAAACTAATGGATGGATTTCTTAGCAATTTTTGCAATTGGTTAATTTATTTTTCTTTTTTAATAAATGATTTCTTCTTTCTGTGTTTCCTATTACTCTCTGTTACTTCTTTCTGATGAACACCGTAATATTCTGTGGAATCTTGAAATTCGAGTCAATGGCCCCTTTGGTGGGCTTGCTCCATATGAATAAGGGTCTTCTTTTGAATAATAATAATAATAATAATAATAATAGATTTCATTTTCTGGATTATAATAATATTAGGTTTCATCTTCTGATTAATAATAATAATAATAATAATAATAATAATAATAAATACAAAGAAATAAATCACTTTTTTTTCAATCTTAAGGTGAATGTGACCACTAATTAAGCCTTTATGGTCCTCCCAAACAGGTCAACCACACTGCCGTAGCGGAGCTGACAGCCCACCACGGAGACCACGAAGAAGACCACCACGACGGCACTGCTGAGGGTAACTCGACGGTATCTGAGAACCAATGCGGCGTCGAGGAGAAGAAGGAAGATTTGCTGGTAGGTGTGAATGCAATTCTTCGTACGGGGATGTTAATCTACTGGGTCCTAGGAAGTCTTATTTTATTTTTGGGTGGGTACTGGGTCCTAGCAAGTCTTATTTTTGGGGGGGGGTACTGGGTCCTAGCAAGTGTTATTTTTTGTGGGTACTGGATCCTAGCAAGTCTTATTTTATTTGTGGGTACTAGGTCCTAGCAAGTCTTATTTTTATGGGAGTACCAGGTCCTAGCACGTCTTATTTTATGGGGGTACTTGGTCCTAGCAAGTCTTTGTTTTGGGAGGGTACTGGGTCCTAGCAAGTCTTATTTTTTATCGGGATGCTGGGTCTTAGCAAGTCTTATTTTTGGGGATACTGGGTCATAGCAAGTCTTATTTTGGGGGAGTCTTATTTTTGGGGGTCCTAGCAAGTCCTTTTTTTTCTGGGAGGGGGTACTGGGCCCTAACAAGTCTTTTGCGTGTTTGTGTGTGTGGGAGGTTCTGGGTCTTAGCAAGTCTTATTTTTGGGGGTTAGGTGTGAATGCAATTCTTCGAACGAAGATCTTAACCTACTGGGTCCTACCAAGTCTTTACTATTTTTTGGGAAGTTGGACGAGTTTTGGGGGGGGGACTGGAGATATAGTTGCTGGCCCCACGTTCTTCCCTACCCTCACGACAACCCTCCACAGTCGACTTACCCAACATGCACATCATACCCTGCCCAGGTCAGGGGGAGACTTCAGTGATATTTTAAGAGAAGAGCCAAAAACCTTCTCCTCCCCAAGGAATCAATTATGTGCCCCTTGCTATTGAGACGAGGGTGTTAAGAATTGCGTAAGTGTGTGTGTGTGTGTGTGTGTGTGAGAGAGAGAGAGAGAGAGAGAGAGAGAGAGAGACAGAGAGAACTTTTTCCCGACCTGCATTCACACGCCATGAAGTCAAGCGTTCCTACAGGGACCTAATCACGTTTCCCTCCAGGCCAGGATCTTTCTCAATCGCCTCAATCACAGGCCGAGCGGGAGTACTGTGGTACGTGTATCCTACACGTATCACTACTACTACTACTACCAGGTATCACTTAGGGGATGCATCAGGCACACCACACGACGTTAACACTTGAGTTATTCTTTTATTCAATTCTCTCTCTTGGTCTCTGTGGCGCGCGACTCAAGTCAATTGGCTCAATTGGTCTTGATGGAGGCTGACAGCTCCCATGTTTGGTCTAAAGCCAGGGTTGTAAAGTCATTTGCTGCGGGACATTATGGGACGTTTTCGAGGGAATTTATGGGAGTTTTTCGTGGGACTTTACGACGGACTTTTTGCTGTGGGACTTCATGGGTTTTTGTGGGACTTTTTAGGGATTGATGACGGACTTAATGATGATGAGACTTTCTCTGTGGGACTTCATGGGACTCTTTTTATGGAACTTCATGGGGCTTTTGATGGGACTTTATGACGGACATTTTCTGTGGGACTTTTGGGACTTAGTGATGGAATTTTTATGTAGGACTTCATGGGACTTTGTTTGACCCTTTTAGTAGGACATTGTAACAGACTTTTTTGTCAGACTTTATGACGGACTTTCTCTGTGGGACTTTTCTGTCGGACTTTTTTGTGGGATAGTATGATGGTCTTTTTTCTGTGGGACTTTATGACGCAGTTTTTTCTGTGGGCATTATTATCTGCGGGACTTTATGGGAATTTTTTTTTCTGTGGGACTTTATGGGACTTTTTACTTAGGGACTTTATGACGGACTTTGCGTGAGGGACTTCTTGCAGGCAATGGATTGGTCTTCGGCCCTACTCATGGTACGCTAACTGTCTATTGGTGTGTATATATATATATATATATATATATATATATATATATATATATATATATATATATATATATATATATATATATATATATATACTTGTGTCTGTAATAAAACCATCCAAGAACAAAACTCGAAATACAGTTTTAAACTGACTTGGCCTTATGCCAGCTCGGGCTCTCGCTTCGTGAGGAGCCCGTGGACCTGCGTGGCACATTTTAGCTGCTTAGTGATGTCATAACCGCACGATAAAGCGCTTGTTGAACGTACCTATCGCCTCTAGATGGCTTTGCCTGTCGCTATTGAACGCGGCCATGTATGTTTATTTAGCTATTGTTTTGTTTATGTCGATGAGCCATAATGAACGCGCCCGTGATTATCTCGTTATTAGCTCATTTATGTGACTGTGTTTAATGAACGAGTCAGTGAAAATTGAGTTACTGTTTTGTGTACGCTATTGCAGGGTATAATGAACGCTGCCATATCTACTCAGTAGATTTTTTCACCGTAGCGGTATAGTGACGTCAGTGCACCTCATACGGTGCACTGTAGGCATTACTTAAGGTTCTTTGCAGTGTCCCTTCGGCCCCTAGCTACAACCTCTCTCATTTCTTTTACTTTACCTCCGTTCATATTCTCTCTCTTCCATCTTACTTTCCACCCTCTTCTAACAATTGATTCATAGTGTAACTGCTTTGAGGTTTTCCTCATGTTACACCTTTCAAACCTTTTAATGTCAATTTCCGGTTCAGCGCTGAATGACCTCATAGATCCCAGTGCTTGACCTTTGGCCTAAATTTTATATTCAGTTCAATTCAGAACAGATGCCAAAATCTTGATAACAAAAAAAAAAAAAAGTCAAGTTTTATTTCCAGGGAAACCATTTTTATTTTATCAACATTAAGGGTGTAACTCTTTTAAAAATGCTTCGGCGCAATCGAGGTTTCTGCACAGCTGCAACAGCGCATAATCAAGGCCACTAAAAATAGATCTATCTTTCGGTGGTCTCGGTGTAATGCTGTATGAGCCGCGGCCCATGAAACTTTAACCACGGCCTGTTGGTGGCCTATCCTATATCGTTGCCAGAAGGACGATTATGACTAACTTTAACCGTAAATAAAATAAAAACTACAGAGGCTAAAGCGCTGCAATTTGTAATGTTTGATGATTGGAGGGTGGATGATTAACATACCAATTTGCAGCCCTCTAGCCTCAGTTGTTTTTAAGATCTGAGGGCGGACAGAAAAACATGCGGACTGACAGACAAAGCCGGCACAATAGTTTTCTTTGACAGAAAACTAAAAAAGGAAGGAAAAATGTCAAATAAATATGCATAAATAAATGAAACTCATTAAGTAACTTACACCTAAAAAAAAATAGATAAAAACATAAATAAATAAATAAATAAAATAAAACTGAATAACTTGGAATTTTAATCTAAAACAGTCAGGATAAATAACAGATACATATGAATAAATAAAATAAAACTCAGTAGCTTAGTTTTAAAACAGAGTCTCCACCTAAAAAAATAAATGAAAATATAAATAAATAAAGTAAAACTCAGCGACTTGGAGTTTTAAAACAATCTCCATCTTAAAGAAGAAATAAAAATAACTAAATGAAATAAAACTCAGTAGCTTAGAATTTTAAAACATGGTCTCCATCTAAAAAAATAAATGAAAATAACTAAATAAAATAAAACTCAGTAGCTTAGAGTTTTAAAACAGGGTCTCCATCTTAAAGAAGAAATAGAAAAATGACTAAATAAAATAAAACTCAGTAGCTTAGAGTTTTGAAAAAACAGGGTCTCCATCTTAAAGAAGAAACAGAAATAACTAAATAAAATAAAACTCAGCGACTTAGTTTTAAATCCCCAAAGTGTTAAATTGCCCACGAGAGAAGAAAAGTCATCTTTATGCACCAGAGCTTCACTACTTCCATAAATCTTTCGACCCCCTTTGGCGTCCTCTACTAAGAGCTAGGGTAGGGGATGGGGAGGAAGGGGAAGGGGGGGGGTTGCAAAGCTCTGTCGCAACCCGAATTTCTTCTGCCCCTGCCATTTTTGTGCGAACAACCTTGATTTGACTTTTGGGTTCGTAAAAATAGGCGACCGGGAGAGAGAGCGAGATCAGGAGGGTGCATACATGCAAACACACACACATGCATATACTATCTATATATATATATATATATATATATATATATATATATATATATATATATATATATATATATATATATATATATATATATATATATATTTATCCACCACAGTCGAGATATCAATTCAAACAGTCTGTCTCAATTATTTATGTATTTATATGATTGTGCATGTGTATATTGATCTCAAGTTACCCATTTATGTACTTTTTATATAATAGTGGTAAATCTAGATTGTCTTTATTTTTTTATCGTTCAATTACCTGTTTATTATGTATTTGATATAATCTTCTAAGATTTAGGAGAAACAGCCTATCTCAGTTATTTATGTGTTTCATATAACAGTCTGTCTCAATTATCTATTTATGTACTAGATACAATAGGCAGCCTATAGCCTATATAAATTATTTATTCATGTTATTTGATATAATAGTCAGCGTATCTCATTTATTTATGTAATTGATATAATAGGCAGCCTATCTCAATTATTTATTTATGTAATTGATATAATAGGCAGCCTGTCTCAATTATTTATTTATGTATTTGATATAATAGGCAGCCTATCTTAATTGTTTATTTATGTACTTGATATAATAGGCAGCCTATCTCAGTTGTTTATTTATTTATCATTTTTGTATTTAATTTTATGTAAACCGAAATAAATGTCGAATATTTTGCAAACCGACAAAAATTATTTATGGATTTTTTATATATGCTAATGAATTACTAATTATTGCAATTATTAATTTGGTGAATTATCCTTTATCTAAAAGAATATTTATTTATCATTTTTATAAATTAAAAAAATGAAAACATATAAATCATGTTAGCTGAAATATGTTTGTCAAAAGCCACAATTCAAATGCTTCTATGCAATTTTTGTTTATGCTAATGAATTACAGTTGATTGCAAGGTCACTTTAAGGACTATCAGGAACTCCAAAAACTAATAGGACCCAAGTTCTAAAATTGAGAAAAAAAGAAAATATATAAATCATGTTAGCTGAAACTATGTTTGTCAATTTAAACCACAATTCAAATGCTTCATACATTAATTGATTTGCTTACTTAACCTGGCGTTGCAGTGATTAAGGTCACTGTGAGGGCTATAGGAACTCTCAAAAAATAATAGGACCCAAGTTCTAAAATTGAAACAAAAAAGAGGAAATATGTTTATAAGTAATATTAGCTGAAACTATGTATGTCAATATTAAATGTATATATATATAATATTCTAAAAATGTTTGTTAATTTAAACCACAATTGAATGCTTCATACGTTAATTGATTTGCCTGCTTAACCTGACGTTGCAGTGATTTAGGTCACTGTGAGGGGCAATAGGAACTCCAAAAAAACTAATAGGACCCAAGTTCTAAAATTGAAACAAAAAAGAGGAAATATATATAAATAATATTAGCTAAAACTATGTTTGTTAATTTAAACCACAATTCAAAATGCTTCCTACGTTAATTGATTTGCTTGCTTAACCTGACGTTGCAGTGATCTAGGTCACTGTGAGGGCAATAGGAACCCCAGAAAAAACTAATAGGACCCAATTTTTCTTATCCTGCAGGATGGCCCCTTCGTTTGGGATGACAATATCCAGGGCTTGATCCTCGCCTCCTATTTCTACGGATACATCTTCACTCAGGTGAGTCTCATGAGGTTCAGGTGAGTCTTATGAGGACTCAGGTGAGTCTTACGGGACTCAGATGAGTTCTGGTTTACTCAGGTGAGTCTTACGGGACTCAGGTGAGTCTGGTTTACTCAGGTAAGTCATACGGGACTCTGCTGAGTCGTATGAGACTCAGATGAGTTTGGTTTACTCAGGTAAGTCTTATGAGACTCAGGTGAGTCTTACTGGCTCAGGTGAGTCTTACGGGACTCAGGTGAGTTCTGGTTTACTCAGGAGAGTCTTTTTTGGGACTCAGGTGAGTGTGGTTTACTCAGGTGAGTCTTATGAGACTCAGGTAAGTCTGGTTTACTCAGGATTTTGTAGTCTACTCTCTGGAATCTTTTGTCTACTTGCTGGTCCTGTTGTCTACTCTCTGAACCTGGAAGTCTGTTGTTTGAAACTGTATAGTCTAAGATTTTATTCCTCTTGTAGTCTACTTTCTGAAATCCTTTTTGTCTACTTCCTTGAATCGTGTAGTCTTCTAGAGTCACCTTGTAGTCTAATCTCTGGAATCTTTTTGTCTAGTTTCTGGAAGCCTTATGCATATCAACTCATGGAAGTTGTGTAGTCTTTTATTTGTCTAATCTCTGGAAACGTGTCTGTTTTGTTCACCTTTTAGTCTACTTTCTGGAACCCATTTGTCTACTTTCTGCCTACTTTCTGTTCCTGTTGTCTACCCTCTTGACATGTAAGTGTATTCTTGGAAATCGTATAGTATTATAGTCACCTTGTAGCCTACTGTCTAAAACTCTTTTGTCTACTTTCTGGGCTTTGTATCTACTCTGGAACATTGGAGTCAGTTCTGCAAGACCCTTCTATCATGTTGTCTACTTTTTGGGTACTGTTGTCTACTCTTTAGAATCCTGTAGTTTATTTGTAGACTGTCCTTTTTATATATTGAAAACTACATGTTTAGTTTTAATGACTCATTAATATATCAGTATTACTTAAAATGCTAATTTTTTTTTTTTAATTAGGTTTCTGGACAGGTGTCCTCACCCACCTGTCTGCATTCACGCAGGTGGGAGACACCTGTATGCTTCTCTCTCTCTCTCTCTCTCTCTCTCTCTCTCTCTCTCTCTCTCTCTCTCTCTCTCTCTCTGTGATAATTTACGTTTTTTCGTTTTTCGTATCTCTTCTCTCAAAGTACTTCGTTTTTCTCTCTCTCTCTCTCTCTCTCTCTCTCTCTCTCTCTCTCTCTCTCTCTCTCTCTCTCTCTCTCTCTGATAATTTACTTCGTTTTTCGTATCATTCTCTCTCTCTCTCTCTCTCTCTCTCTCTCTCTCTCTCTCTCTCTCTCTCTCTCTGATAATTTGTTTTTCGTATCACTCTCTCTCTCTCTCTTTTTCTCTATCTGATAATTCTCTCTCTCTCTCTCTCTCTCTCTCTCTCTCTCTCTCTCTCTCTCTCTCTGATAATTTACTTCTGTTTTCGTATCATTTCTCTCTCTCTCTCTCTCTCTCTCTCTCTCTGATAATTTACTTCGTTTTTTCGTATCATTCTCTCTCTCTCTCTCTCTCTCTCTCTCTCTCTCTCTCTCTCTCTCTCTCTCTCTCTCTCTCTCTGATAATTTACTTCGTTTTTCGTATCTCTCTCTCTCTCTCTCTCTCTCTCTCTCTCTCTCTCTCTCTCTCTCTCTCTCTCTCTCATAATTTACTTCGTTTATTTGTATCATTCTCTCTCTCTCTCTCTCTCTCTCTCTCTCTCTCTCTCTCTCTCTCTCTCTCTCTCTCTCTCTCTCTCTCTCATAATCAGCCTATTTTTATCTTCTCTCTCTCTCTCATAATCAGGCTATGTTCTCTCTCTCTCTCTCTCTCTCTCTCTCTCTCTCTCTCTCTCTCTCTCTCTCTGTAGCGACGACTAGTCCAGGCATTAGAGTAAGCTTCCCTGACTTGCATAAATGCAGCATTGCAAGTTGACCATTGCATGATAAGCAGAATGTCGAGTAAACAGACTCTGTAAACAGCCGAATGTAACGAATGAAAGGAAAAAGAATGAATAAAAAAGAGAGACAGAGATAGGAGGAATGAAACGAACGAACGGGTAAAAACGGAAGAGAATTAAGTGAGACTAGAGAAAGAGAGGAAGAGAATGGTATGAAATATGTAAATGTCAGAAAATGGATAAATAAAAGAGAGAGAGAGACAGAGAAAGGAGGAATTAAAGGAACGAACGGGTAAAACGGAAGAGAATGTGAATTGGAATAGAGAGAGAGAGAGAGAGAGAGAGAATGGTATGAAATATATTAAATGTCAGAAAATTGATAAATAAAAGAGAGAGAGAGACAGAGATAGGAGGAATGAAACGAACGAATGAATAAAACGGAAGAGAGTGTAAGTGGGAATAGAGAGAGAAAGAGAATAGTACGCAATATGTTAAATGTCAGAAAATTAATAAATAAAAGAGACAGAGATCGGAGGAATGATACGAAGGAACGGGTAAATATGGAAGAGAATGTAGATGGGAATAGAGAGAGAGGAAGAGAATAATTCGGAATTTGTTAAATGTCAGAAGATGAAAAAGAAATGATGTGAGGAGAGAGAGAGAGAGAGAGAGAGAGAGAGAGAGATTTCGAACGACTGATCGATATGTGAGAATGAAAAACAGAGAGGAGAGAAAGGAGAGAGAGAATTGAGCGAAAGCTAAGTAAATTATGAGAGAGAGAGAGAGAGAGAATTATGCAAAAACTAAGTTAGTATGAAGAGAGAGAGAGAGAGAGAGAGAGAGAGAGAGAGAGAGAGAGAGAGAGAATGATACGAAAACTAAGTAAATTATCAGACAGAATGAAGGGAGAGGGAGAGAGAGAGAGAGAGAGAGAGAGAGAGAATTATGCAAAAACTAAGTTATTAATGAAAGAGAAAGAGAGAGAGAGAGAGAGAATGATACGAAAACTAAGTAAATTATCAGACAGAATGAAGGGAGAGAGAGACAGAGAGAGAATGATACAAAAAATAGGTTGATTATGAGAGAGAGAGAGAGAGAGAGAGAGAGAGAGCCTGGCTTTGACATTAGTGACGTCAAAAAGGACATTCAATGACATCACTGAATGTCAATGTCATACGGCACTCTGGATCCGCCTCTTCTAAATTTAGCTCTCTCTCTCTCTCTCTCTCTCTCTCTCTCTCTCTCTCTCTCTCTCTCTCTCTCTCAAAGCATCTAGTATCTCTTCATATATATATAGGCAGAAAGACAAAAGACAAAACCTCTCTCTCTCTCTCTCTCTCTCTCTCTCTCTCTCTCTCTCTCTCTCTCTCTCTCTCTCTCCTTGGGGCCAGGCAAGAAGCCGGATTCTTGCATCATAATCTTCATTTTCCTCAACATTCGATGACCTTCCGTTACTGCGACGCCAATTTCCAATATCAAATCGGTCAGGTACTCTCTCTCTCTCTCTCTCTCTCTCTCTCTCTCTCTCTCTCTCTCTCTCTCTCTCTCATAATTTACTTAGTTTTGTATGATCCTCTCTCTCTCTCTCTCTCTCTCTCTCTCTCTCTCTCTCTCTCTCTCTCTCTCTGAGACACATGAGGTTGGGGAGTTTTGAGAATACTTCCGGGTACGGTACAGGCTATAATGACCACCGCTGGTGTGACGCCAGTATATTTTTTTTACACCAATCAAATCTGATGAGACGTTTGAGGAATTAAAATCATATTTTTTTATCTGTGAATTTCATTAATCTCTATTTACATAATCCGCTCAATAAGTCATTTTCTTCACATACTTCCTTATGCGTGAGTCACCATTCACATTGGCACCCGTTTAATGTCAAGTTTCCCTTATATTTATTTCTGTTTGCAGAATAAATTTGTTGTTTTATTCACGTACTTTATTTTCTAAATAAATCACTTTCACGATGAGTTATCCTAACCTAACCTAACCTCGTACCTAACTGTATCTAAATGAAAGTCAAATATATTATGAATCATTTCACGTTTCACTTTATGGTGTTATTTCTCTGTTCCCCTTCCTGATATGCCCGTAGGGGGTTAGTGCCGTCAGTGCGCCTCATGCGGTGCACTGTAGGCATTTCTTAAGGTTCTTTGCAGCGTGCCTTCTGCCCCTAGC
>NC_089761.1:34341772-34394272 GCF_040412425.1 Macrobrachium rosenbergii | reverse complement strand
AGAGGCCTGGCGTACCATCTTTTTCATAACTCTTGGTATATTTGGCCTGGAAGCTATTTTCTTCTGCATCTTTGGTTCTGGCGAAGAGCAGCCGTGGGCCAAACCACAGCGGAAAGCAGATCCCGAAGAGCAGAGACTGAACGAAGGATTATAAACAAGCCATCCCAGTCTCAAGATCCCTGGACTCGCCAGTTCACCAACTTTCAAAGAACCTGGAACACACAGTGGTCCTGTTACCTTGCTGAGGGCTTCAAGAAACTTGAATCTGACAGTTTTACTTCAGCATATGGAGTTATTTCGATAAATATTCTCTAGCACTAGAGGGTATCTACCCGAGGAGTGTGCAGCAAATTAGGGTACCAAAAATTGACACATTCTCTGACCCTGTGGCTGAGCCAGGCACCACATAGATGTACCCTCCATTGTCTTTGCCACTGTCATAGCAATACATAGGACTGATAACACCAACTCAGGAAGGTTCAATTCCTCATTTACAATGACAAAAAAAAAAAAATCCGAATCAAATTTTTTCCAGACTGTTCAGAACCGTTCATTCATTTGACTCAAGTCTTGGAATAGCTCCCACTGTCCTGTATCAGATCTTTAGAGCCTTATGTCACATCTTTCAGTTCAAGAGCATTGCTCATGTCAGCTAGGGTCAAGATTGCCTTCATAATGTAAGGTTAGCTAATTTTAACACTAATCGTTCTAGAATCGGTTAAGCGCAGTTTTCTCACTAACTGCAATCTGGTTAGACTAATCACATGGAGCAGTTTTTAGACTTTTCAAATCTTTATTCATACAAACAAATTGTAATCAATCATATTTAATGTTAAATAGGTCGCTATTTATAAAATGATTTTGTTGTTGTTGTTGTAGTTACCACGTGTCAGAGATTAGATGCAAATTCAATTATATATTTAATTCAGATTAGGGCCACAGTGCTTGCGTCATAGTGCAGATGCACATTTTATTTCCCCATGAGCGTTCTCCAATTGCTATGCCGTTAGCGGCCTCTGGTAACTTTAGCATCTTATCTTAGACTGAGTGCCATGAAACCACTCTCTTCTTTACTGGTGCAAAACTTGAAGTCATGTCTTCAGTTTTGCCACAAATACTGAGTACATGGTGCAAAGTCTGCTGGTAAGACGAAAGAGTATGCCGGAAAATGTTGTCAAGCGCAAGGTCTAGAGAGTGTTCTGTAGACCTTGGTCAAGCGATGCTGCCCAGAGGCCGCAGGAACGCCAAACCGGTCAGGGACATTCGGTGTAACAATCATTTTCACATTATTCTCTGTGATAACGGAAAATCCTGTATTGTGTACTGAATCGTAAAGCCTTTATTTTTTGAAATCATGCATAATGAGGAAAATTATTTTGTTATGAGAAATGAGTGTGGATCTCCGTTACCCTCCAAACCGTGCCCCGGAGCGGGTGTCACGCGAGCACGCTTTCTGGCTTCATTCAGCTTCCTGACACCAAACTCTGGGCGGAGGGTGTCATAATGGTGGAAAAATTGAGGTCACACATGTTTATTCATGTGTAACACCTTAGTTTTGCTTCAGTGTAGAAAATATTAGCTACTGGGTTCAACATGTGGTACTATAGGGCTTGAAAATTGTCAGAAAACGGACGCTTGCGTGACACCCAAACAACGTTTTCTATAAACAGGGAGCTTTTTAGGTGGCAAGTTCTCTGGCGTCGCCTGTATTTTCTATTTTTTTATTATTTTTTTAAAGATTCATTTCCAAACGAGACCATCACTTAGAAACGGAAGAAAAAACAGAGTAATGACTTTAGAGTCAAAAAGAATAATATTATTCTGCTGATATTTATACGAGAAAAAATAGGAAATATTTTTGTGATGTTTATATTTTAGAGCTTTTTTAACAATATACTGTCGGCCACTTTTGAGGGATCCTTAGACGAATTGTTATGTCCTTTGTTGAAGTGACGGAAGCCATCAGCATACATCAGAGACTGACTTGCGAGAAAGGATAAGCGGTCCAGTCGCAATCTGTCCAGTCAGCAGATTTTCTAGTCGCGAGACTGATTTCCCAGAAGTCTCTCTTGAGTGCAGCCATCAATCAAGACTTTCCAGTCAAAGTCTTATGTTACTCTTCTCTCTCTTTTGCTCTTTCTCTCTGTTGAAGGGCTGATGGCCTCTGTGAAACTTCTCTGTCTCTCCCAATTCTATCGTTGTACAGGTTTCGTTCAAATGTGTTCGAATGTCTTTTCCTGTTCTAAAAGAAATTGTCCTAATTTCCTTTGTATCGTGTGAAGACATGTTAAATTGTACTTTTGTTGAGCAGTATATATATATATATATATATATATATATATATATATATATATATATATATATATATATATATATATATATATATATATATATATATATATATATATATATACAGTGCATGTAAGTGTATCTGTACATTTTTTGCATTTTCATTTTCACGTAGTATAGAATAATTATATTTTAAGGATTAAGGTAATATCCCAGACCACCAGGCCTTCATTCAAATTTTTCTCATGAATTTTTATTTTGAAAAATGCACAAAAGTGAAAGCGTAGAGTTTCTCTTATGTGAAGAATAATCATTCTGGCTTCTGTCGTCTACCTTACCTAATAAATAAAAAACGTTTGTATGCGGCATATTAGATAGTTGCAGTGGAGCTTTTAAATGTGTGTGTGTATAAGTATGTATGTATTGTATGTTTGTATGTCTGTATACATGTACGTATTATTTACGTACATATGTTTATGTATGTAAATGTGAGTGTGTGGGTTGTGTATGTATGTGTATGTGTATATATATATATATATATATATATATATATATATATATATATATATATATATACACACTGTGTGTATGCGTATGTATGGATATCCACGTCCGTACGTGAGCTTGTGGTTATAGGCAACAAACATATATGTATGTATATATGAATTATATACTTAACGTCTGTCAATGCCTGTGTACGTTAGATGCGCGAGTATACATGTGCTTTTTGGATATACGCAATATACATATTTGTATACATAATTATACATTATTAATCCAACTACATGTATTGTCCGGTGTCACGCATAAAAAGAAAAAAGATGTTTTGATTATTATAATTGTATAATGTTTCATTCCTGAGTTACGGTCGAAGTGCGCAGTCATAATAATAATAATAATTATAATAAATACATGTTTTCCATAACTCGAATGAGTTGTGTTTATTTTTTCCTTTTGAATAAAAATTCTCTCTCTCTCTCTCTCTCTCTCTCTCTCTCTCTCTCTCTCTCTCTCTCTCTCTCTCAGCTTTCTTGTGAGACTGTAATAATAGCGAGAAAAATATGAATAGAAAGATATCTTGGGTATAAAAATGATTAACGAGAATAATCAAACTCTGCTTTAGCAAAGAATCAAAATACGACGAAAAAAAAAAGTAATTTAACGAAAATTAATGTTACTATTAACATACACCTGAAGTTCTCTCTTTTCGGCATCTAATTAAACTCAGAGACATTGAGGAAAGCGATGAAATTCTATTATATTCTCAAAAAAACAACAATATGGCGCGAGGGAAAAAGGAGAAACTCCACCTCTATTTAAATGATCTCTATGGCGCCGAAGTCGTTGCCATGGCAACGGAGATCCCTCACGTTGTCAGGAGTCAAGTGTAAACAAACCGAATTTTCTCGTGTAAAGTATTTTTTAAGTGTTCTTAAGTAAACTACCACTTCAGAGGAAGATGTCAGCGGGTGCGCAGACGGAGAATATATCGAATTTCCAAATACGACCCGATTTGAAGGACAAGTAAGTGTGGAATAGGCACGGAGATATAGTAAAGCTATGAGCCTGTAGATCCATCGGTACCCTAAGCCTATAATGGCTCGCTCCGAATCGCGTATAATTAACATAATATAATCTAATTACCTTAATTACTATTAAAATATAATTAAATTATGCACAGATTGACTTGTTTCATAATTTAGGATAGGGACTTAAACTAGATAGGCATTCTTTCGTAAGACTGTAATCAAGGGCAGGCTAGCCTAGGCTAGTTCTGTATTATTAGGTCTAGTCTGTTAGTTTCCTATGCTAGTTTAGGGTTTCGGGTATATTAGGTTATCGAAATGTTTTTTTGTGATTCTTTCCAATGCCTAAATAGTATAGTCGTGACAGATAAACAATTTGGTGAGAGCATTAGGCTTAGTGATAGTCCAGGACATGTCAGGCTCAGTAAGGCTAGACTGGAAAATCTGAAGGTAGAACTATAGTATAATTCCAGTTTCGGGTAGGCCTATATTAGGTTACTGAAAAGTTTTTTTGTGATTCTTTCCAACGCCTAAATAGCTTAGCCGTGACAGATAAACAATTTGGTGAGAGCATTAGGTTGAATGATAGCCCAGGACATGTCAGGCTGAGTAAGGCTAGACTGGAAAATCTGAAGGGAGAACTACGTATAGTACAACTCTGCACTGGGTATTACCTCGGAAGTTGACTTTTTCTATAGTATTTTGGTTGCTTATCAAGAATTTACTGTTATTTTTTTGTCGGCCGATTGTAATTTGTAATTAACCTCAGAACTGATTATGTTTTTGTATGTTGGCCGTCCTGGAATGCTATCGCTCATGCACTGTGTTATAGGGGAGCTTTTGGTAAAAAGTGGAGTTTTCTTCACTGGCGGGGTCTGGGGGCCAGAGCCCCCCAGCTAAGCAACGCGACCTGCTAGGTTAGGTTAGGTTAGGGTACGTCAGGTTAGTATAGTTCCTTTTATAATAGGTTTCTTTAGCTAATCCCTTTTTGAACATATGGCTTCCTAATGACTTTCGCATGCACGGAACCATTCCATAACATCATGGCAGCCCTGTCTTTCTCCCAGTAATTTCCCCCCACCCAAAACTCCGCGTTCCCAAAGGTCCCCAACCATGTTGGATAGAGATGAGGTTAATAATAATTGACCAACAATAAACAATACCACCTCCTTCATCAGCAACACTGAAAGTATAGGAAAAATCAATTTCCAAGGTAATGGTCCATACGGAGCTGTTCTATAGTGTTACCAGTCTGAATAACTGGCAGGTTGAAAATAGTAAATTCCCATTAATCTTTTCAATTTAAAGTCAGTTCTAACTTATGGTAGGCATATTTAAATGTTGTTACATATTTAGCCTGCACTGTTGCTGTTCTTTCCTAGAAGGTGAAATATGGTTTTTCCATTTGTGTATGTTGTAGTTCAGAAGAATTCTGGAATCTTCCCTAGATGGTGACCCCCAAGGGTTTTCGGGTGTCGTTATCCAGGACTAATATTTCTTGGGAGTCATTATCTTTATGATAATGACTCCTTGGGAGTCACTTTTTAGGAAAGATCCAAATTCAGAATCAATTGACATCCCTTGTAATGTACTGAGGATGAGAGGCTCCCAAATGAGAAACCTATTCATTGGGGGGGGGTTGGAAATTTTGGGGAAGGAGGGGCAATTGAAATTGGTGAAAAGAGGCGTAAACCCTAACTTAACCTAACCAGATTAGGACGCAGTCCTACCTAAAGTCCTGCCTAACTACACCTGACCAGCGATGAATGACCTCTAGGTCCCTGCGCTTGTCCTTTGGCATAAATTTCATGTTCTGTCCCATTCTGTTCCATCCTGTAAGAAATTTTAGGAAGCTCAGTGGATATTTTGCTGTAGGCTAAAACTGTTTCACATTAAAATTTAAGAGTACAGTGGACCGCCGCCAATTTGCGGTTCCAGATTCGCGGCTTCACCCATTCGTATATTTTTCTGAGAAACATATATACACATTATTCGCGGAAAATTCACCTATTCGCAGTATTTTTCGTAGAGGATTATTCATTAATTACTGTATTTTCATATCATTTTCATGATTAAATGCATTTTTTGTGATAAAATGCTCAGGTATCAGCATTTGTAGATGGGATTTTGGTGTTTGAACTATCAAAATAGGCAGTTATAAGTGTTTTTAGAAGGGTGTCAAGTTTTTGCGGATTTTAGCTATTCACTGGGGTTTGTGGTAAGTACAGGTTAGTTTAGGTATTTGAAAGGTCAGACCTCCAAAGGCTCTGTTAAATTGAGGTGTTATTTATAAGGAATGTAAAACAATTCTGCACAGTATACCTTTGAGACTGTGGACTTAGTATCTTTGCAAATCTAAATCAGTGCCTGTTAATTAAATCATAGCTGATAGTCAGTATGCATTTAAGAAGCAGTTAGGTACCTGCAATGCTCTTTTTAGACTTGACCTGCCATTTACAAGGGCACCTTAATAGGGGTTTTGAGTGCAGAGTATTTAAAATAGATTTTAGTGCTGCTTTCGATTTAGTAAATCACAAGGCACTTACATATAAACTTCAGAATCTTGGAGTGGGTGGATATGTTTAGGATTACTTCAAGATTTACTTACAGGCAGGCAGCAGTGAGTTGCTGTGGATGAAGTCTTTAGTCAGTCTTGTAAAAAAAAATCAGTAAAAGAAGTCAAGAACATCCCCACTGTTATTTTTGGCCTGGAAAACAAGATTTTACATTATACATAATGACTGTACAAGTTACTAAGTCAGTGGCCCCAAGTTGTTCCATTAATGAAAAGTTTCAGTTGAATAATAATAATTTATAATGGAGCCAGTATGTAGGGTAACATATATTTTGTGGTTGTAAAGATAGCTTTTGGTAATCTGAAAGATTGTGAGAAGAATAGAGATTGCTGTCTGTACAGTTTTATCTTTTGTTGTACTATACTTTTAATGGGATAGATATTATACTGTATCATGTTCATATGGCAAACTGCTGTTTAGAAACAAAACATAATCAAATATGCTGATCCTGGTGAGAGAACCATGGACCCACTTTGAATTTTGCCTTTCCTCCCAAAAGTGTCAGCTTAGGATGTTGAGTGTTGAAGTCAAGAAATGCCCATTGACACTTTTTAGTCTTAGATGTTTATAGTGGGTTGATGCTTACAAGTATTGAACCAATCAAAGCATTCATGAAAAGTTTTGGTTAATTTTACTTATACTTTGAGTTTTATACTGTGTTAAGGGTAAGTTTTTTAATTGTATTAAAGATCATTCAGTGTCATAAGTTTAGAAGGATCAAGATTGTCTGTAGTTGTTTTATAGCACTTTTAATGGGGTCAGAACTATTTCTGTACCATGGTTGCAGACTGTTTAGGTTCAAAATGTACCAAAAATGCTGATGTGGGTGAGAGAACCATGGAACTCAAATTTTGTTTCAAAAGTGTAGTTTTTTCCATGAGTTTTAGTAAGAGTGAAATCATGATGTTCTTTATAATGATGGGGCGGGGATGTAGCTTTTTATATATTTATGAACTGGTAAGTATACATCTTTGGTGTAAAATGTGTCACAAGTTTTTAAAATTCAATTATACAGAATTTGTTTCGTAACTAGCCCTTCTGTAATGTTGACTGAGGTTCAGCAAAATCTGTATCACCTAACTGATTCTTGTTTCATGCATTTTTTTCATCAGTTAGAGTAATTCATGATGTTTAAGAGAGTGTTTTTTAAATATTTAGGAGGTATAGTATGGTCAAGCAAAATTTTACTTTAAAATCTAATACAGAATTTGTTTTGAGTAAATTACTTACAAGTGTACTTTCAGATGTCTCTTGGACTGGTATCCTAACTGATGGGACTTCATACATATTGGAATAATTCCTTAGATGTTCTGATTTCCGAAACTTTTATGCAAGGTGTAAACATTTTCTCATATATGTATACCAGCGTTAGTTTCAAGTTTTGATAATTGCATAATGATGTACTATTTTGAAATGACATATTATCTCTAATGTTTTTTTTTATCTTTACAGGTTTCGTAGCAGTGTTGTGAAAGAGCTGATCCACAATGCGCTTACAGAGAAACTAACAGGATTTGTGTACAGTGCAGAAGCTGGAGAGGAAATGACTCAGGCTATTTCTGATTTGATTAGAAACAGATTGCTAGGTGAGCCAGTTTTCCTGCAGCCTTCCCTAGAATCACATCTGGTTAAATAACTTTGTATTGAGAATTATTAGGATTACTCCAGTGACCCCTATATCAAAAGGAATTTACTATTTTAGCCTATTACCAGTATCAATTCCTGTTTTACCATGTGGTTAATATTACGACCATAATTTCAGTCAAGTTACTGGTCAGGTACTATATAGTATAGAATACTGATTTTTCATTAACTTTATTTTTCTTCTAGGAGGCTTTCCCTGTAAATTATCTGTATAATTTAATCACAGGAGCACCTCAATTTAAGGGATGCTTTGGGGATCTGGCCTGTCCATCAGGTGACAGAGACCCTGTACTATAGCCTGTACTTGAATATTTTTAGATATCTCACTGTTAACAGCAATTCTGGATACTGTACATAGGTCCTAACCCAAACTAACCAGTACTTTACTCATTGAATTCAGTTTAAGAGAGATATGAAAAAAAAGTTCATAACATCTTAAATGGTAGCACAGAAAAAATAATTACACTATGGCAGCTGGTAAGTACAGACATCCACTAAGTTGAGATGTTACTGTATACTGTTGTTGAGGTACAAGTACAGTAATTAAATGCAAAATGTAAGCATGTAACATTTTGTAAAACTAAGTATTTTTTTATTTTTGATGCAGTTCAAGCAGTGAACAAACCATGAACCCCCTCACATACAGAACCAAGTGTAAGAATAGGAAAAATTGTAATTGCAATTAAGGGCCATTTCGCAGGTTCCTTGGAATTTTTTTCAAGGTGATCAGGATTTTTGATAACAGAATGGATTGACATCTGAAACTGAGCCAACTCATGTGAATAATGGAACATTGAGGTCCTTCAGGACTAAATTTGACATTCCCCATAGGGGGTTAGTGCTGTCAGTGCACCTCACGTGGTGCACTGTAGGCATTACTTAAGGGTCTTTGCAGTGTCCCTTCAGCCCCAGCTGCAATTGTTTCTAGTGCAGCTTACTTTTTACCTGGTATTTCCATTCTTACTTTTCCCCTTCCATCTGAACTTTCCACCCTCTCCTAAATTCAATTTTTCTATTCTAAATGTGAGGTTTTCCTCCTGTTACCTTCTTTAAAAACCTTTTTACCAGTTGGCTTCCAGTAGTTTCTTATTCATTAGTCATTCTCTACACTCATGTTTAAATGAACTATAATAATTCAGGAAATATGAATTTATAAGTTGAAAAATAAGACAGGAAAGTAAATTATATCATTAAATATATCTAAAAAACTTAGTGTTTTAAAATATGTTCAGTAGAAGACTGTTTGCAACCTCCCCAAAATTTCAAACAAGGATTTTCCATAAAGATGGAGTCTTTGTTGCTGTTCGCTATGCAGTACTTAGAGCAGTGCTCTAGTTATAGGTGATACCAGCTCGTGGCAATGAGCACCTTCAGGCTTCTAATACCTTCTAAAACATACTGATGGGGTAGGTGGGTGTTCCCATTCCTGTGTTGGCTGAAAAGAATTCAACTCCTCCAGTTTGTTTTGAAGGAGTACAACCAATAGCATATGTTTTGTCTTATACTCACCATCCTGGATCACACATGACCATAGGCCTAGTAAAAGGATTTTATTTTTTCAGAGATGAATCAGACAGCCTGTGAGCACTATTCACACAAAGTCTCAATATATGAAAGCATAGGTTTGCATGTTAGGAAAAATACAAATTTCTTTCTAATTTGTTGTATTTCTCATTCTTGATTAGAAGTAAAAATCTTTCATGCTACTTCCTTGAAATATATTACCTTTTTTTTTTTTTTTTTTATTAAATCAAGGCATTTGTATTCAACTTTCATCTCACTAAATTACAGTATAATCCTGTAGTTTCCACAGATGTCATTCTTGATCTTATTTTAACCTAAAACATTTTATATTTTGACTTGACTGCAGTTCATTATTTCCTTTTACAACCTTACGTTTAGTGATAAAACTTTGGCTCTTGAATTGACAAGTGATGAGCTTTATATATTAGTTCATTTTGTATGCCATTTTTATATTTGGCCATGATACGGATATTAACCATAAGATATAGTTGTGTGCTCCCCAGCACCATATTTTTCTTCCTTTCTTTCATCTTTCATGCCGCCCAGAAATATACAGGTTCTGTATATTGTGCTTCAGATTCATTTTCAAGATGACTCATTCCCAGGTTGGAATATTGTATGTTGTAGGCCTCATGAAGACGAGTCATTCATTTGCCGATAGGAAATATGTTACGATTGAATTCAGCTTTTCTCAGTCATCAAGGACCCTGTAACTACAATGTATAGACCTTTGAGGAAGACATGTTTGTTCAATATGTCGTACTCTTGTTTCTGAAGTAGTTTAACCAAACTTCCTGATCACTCCCTGAGTCATGAAGCTGGACAAATGCTGTTGGAGGTCAAAGCAACCCTGCAAAAAAAAAAAATATACAGTAAAAACCAACAAGTACTGCTTACTTTGTGTCAGTCAAGACCCCTTCCTCAACAGGGGTAGTAAGTTCCAATTAAATCATCCAGTTTAGTCATTCATTTTAGTTTACTAGATCCCCCATCGCTTATTTACATCATAATATTTTCATGCATTATTTTTGTCATGGTGTTCAAGACCTAAGTAGCAAAACTTATTTGCTAAAAGCTTCATTTATAGAACAGTTGTAGCCTTTTCTTTATTTTTTCCTTCCTCTTCCAGACTTGAATTTACCACGTTACAAGTTTGTTGTCAACATATTCATTGGAGAACAGCGTGGCGAGGGTGTTAAAGTATCAGCTCGCTGCCTTTGGGATGCTGATACGGACAACTATGCCTCTGATGTTTTCTTAGCTGTGAGTACTTTAAATAGACAGTGTTTTAGTGACAGTGGGTAGCAAGATACATTTGTGTAGCAAAGATGCATTTTATCTTTATGCATGATAGAAATGAAATTTCAATTTTTTTTTTTTTTTTTTTAAAACCTTCCTGGGTAAATTCATCCCTAGTTTGACAAATGGGTGTAAGCCAATTTTTCCTCATTCTGAGAAAATAGGTTTCAAAGATTTTGATACTCACAGCTTCTAATTGGCTCATCTTTTCTGGAAATCTTGTCGAAAAATGTGAATGCAGACAGCTGAAGTTTTGATGTTATAGAGTATCAAAACCTGAGACACTTTGACTAGAAAACTCAAAAACATAAAAAACAAGTAAAAAGTTTTCTGTACAGCGTATAATGCTGTATGAAACATTCGGTCACGGCCCATGAAAATCACCCATGGTCCAGTAGTGGCGTGTGTTGTTGATACCTATAGCAGTGCCAGAAGTATGATTATGGATAATTTTAACCTTAAATAAAATAAAAACTACTGAGGCTAGAGGGTTGCAATTTGTTGTGTTTGATGATTGGAGGGTGGATGATCAACATACCAATTTGCAGCCCTCTAGCCTCAGTAGTTTTTAAGATCTGAGGGCCGACAGAAAAAGTGCGGATGGGCAAACAAAGCCGTCACAATAGTTTTCGTTTACAGAAAACTAAAATGGGATATGCCAGTTCATCAAAACAGGGACGAATTTAAAGAATAGATCAGTAGAAAGTGTAATTATGCAGAATGTTCAAGAAACTACAGTACAGGACAGGGTAATTGTCTATGTCATGTTACGTCTTTTCTTGAGATTTTCATGGGTCTGTTGTTCCAGATTAATTATGCCTTACTGTTTGTTAGATATTCAGTCAGTTTTTCTGGAAAACTGACGACAACACATCTTTGCAAACTGCTATTAGCAAATGTTTCCAACTTTGGTCATTTTTGGTATTTTGTAGATTACATAAATATAAATTTAACACAAGTACAGTCCCATTATTTACTAAAGCATTTACTACTACAGTGTCTTAGGAATTAAACCAGGTAGATTTTATTTTATGCAAGTACAATCATTTGTTTTACAAAAACATTTACTACTCGGAGGAATGAAATGAAGCAATTTGATTTACATTTAACAGGGGTTAACTGTGATTGGCTTTCAATAATGGATCCTCAAGATGGCTAAAACTTTCTTCAAAGGGTGCTAATGACACTAGACCTCTATCCACAATGTACAGAGTATTATTTATGATCCTTACGAGACATTCAGGTCGTGGAAGTGTTCAAAAGTTAGATGAACAGAATGGAGAGAAGAATGAAAGTCATATGAGCTTAACAAAGTATATGATGACTATAAAAGCAAGCAAATGGAACAGTAAAGTCAGGAAAGGGTTTCAGCTGTGGGGATGAACTGAGAATTGTACACCAAATGTAACAGACAGTATCACAGGAGATTCCCAGGATTGCCAAATGTAGTAAGAGACTTTTTTTTAATTGATACTTTCATGCCTGTAATAAGGAAAGCAAACTGGGAAGAGAGAAGTGTTGAACCATTTAGGAATGGCAGGTCTTAGGTAAAACATTTCAGTTCATTTTGGGATGCATTGCACAATGAAGCTGGGACTGAGAACGCAGTAAGAATGTTAATTAAACCCTAGGTTAAATGGAAAGAAGTAACTTAACTACTTGTAAATGAAAATTTACCACTAGTATATACAAGAACACATAAGTAAGACCAGTATTACTCCGTGCAGCAGAAAATTTGGGCTCTAACAAGGAAAATAAGAGATTATGGAAGTCTGACTATAGAATGCTAAGATTTATAGCCAGATTGCAGTGTGAAGATCATATTATAACATGAAAAGGTGATGGAGAGATGTAGTTTTTAGCAGTTGGAAAAAATGGAGATCTCAAAGTTGAGATGGCTTGGCCATGTGATGAGAAGGAATGGGGAATACTGTAATTAGGGAGATAAAGTAACAGATATGGACATATCGGGAAGAGACCTGTAAGGAGGTCATGGAAATGATAGAAAATTGGATAGATGAAGACTATACTAGGTAGGAGTTAAAGGTGAAAGCACAAGGCAGAGGAGATCAGAGAGTTCATTTCACATCAAGACCTCTTGTTTGCCAATTTTTCATAAGTTGTATTTTAACAGAGATCTTTCACATTCACAACTGATCCCTGATCCTCTTTTCTTGCTAAGAGCAACCAGATTTACTGAACAGCAGCACCAATATGCAGTAAATGAGCCTCGCTGTCAAACTTCTCAGTTCCAGAAGTCCTTTATTCCTCACGCTGTTGGACTGTGGAACAGTCTCTGAGGATGTTTTGCAATTGGAACTGTTAAAGTTCAAGCAAAGATGTAATACATTAAAACCCTAAAACAATTCTCCTTGTATTTTTATAATTTACTTGCATTTTTATCTATATTTTTATTAATTTGTTAATTTACTTTTTTTCAAATGAACACCATATTGTTTGGAAGCTTGAATTTCAAGTCATTGGCCCCTTTGGTGGGCTTGTTCCATATGAATGAGGTTCATCTTCTGATTAATAATAATAATAATAATAACCAACACAAAAATTTTCATGAAGATGAGACATCGGGTTTCTGGCGTATGCCTTCTGTAGATATTACAGAACCAGAGGGAACTAGAAAAACTCAGTGGATGAGTAGAAATTTCTTTGTCCAACTGCTCAGATACTCCTTACATAAATTACATGTAGCATGCATAAGTATCAAGATAAGTTGAGATCCCTGCTCATGTGGGCCATTATAGGAAATGAAGATTCTGGTAAAGTAGCTAAATCTGCAATAGTTATGATGGCATCAGACATTAAAATTCCATTAATATTAACAAACCATACTTTATGTGAATGCCAAAATTTCAGTTAACAGTGAATGACAAGTAATAGACACAAGCCTTTTCAAAGATATTTTGTCCAAATCTCCAGCATTTGTCAGTCTATCCACTTATATAGTGCAGATTTTATGAAGCTGTAATTTATTCCTCACACCGTTGGACTGTGGAACAGTTTCCCTGAGGATGTTGTGCAATTGGAACCTCAAAAGTTCAAGTGAAGATACAATGCATTACTACCCCAAAGCAGTTCTCATTGTATTTTATGACTTACAATTTTTTCTATTTATTTATCAGTGTTTTAATGTACTTTTTCTTTTCTAATAACTGATCTCTTCTTTCTGCATTTTCTGTTACCCTCTGTTACCTCTTTCAAATGACACTTGGATTTCAAGTCAGTGGCCCCTGTGGGTTTGTTCCATATGATAGGAGTTATTTTTTGAATAATTATAATAATACAGTATTTGTTGAAATATAAACATTCATATATATCTTACACAACAAGGCCCTCAGGCCAGTCCTGCAAGACCCAAGATTTTTAGCTTGGCAGTATACTACCTACAGATAACGTGGTGTTAAAAGCAGATTCTGAGAAAGAGGTAGAAATGTTCTGAAAGACAAAAGAGTGGAATGGAGAGGAGGATTGAAAATAAACATAAGCCAAACAAAGTTGTTGATGCTTTTGGATCGAGAGAACAGTAAGAAATGAGAGTAGCAACATGTTGGATGTCATGGAAAGAGATTGCCAAGACTATTGGTTTAAAAATTAGTGTTTGAGAATTAAAATTTATGGAATAATTTGTATTGGGATAGAATAATTAAAGACCTTGGTTTAGCTTACCTTAATTATTGTAGAATATTAACTGTCTTTTTATTACTTTTCAGGAGACCTTCTTTTGTGCTGCCGTAGTTTTTGCAATCTACTACTATTAACATGAGTTTATTGCTTTATAGGTAGTGTATGTATGACTATAATATAGTCATATTTTATGTCCAAATGAATGCGTTCAATATTTTTTGTATAATTATTATAGTTACTGTTGTAACATGAATGTACAAAGAAGACTTTCACTTGATATTTATTTATTCAAGAAAAATTAAGGAATTTTTCTAGAAAACTTACTTCAAGTTTAAGAGGGAACTTTTGTCTTGTCCCATAAAACTAACCTCATGAAGGTAAGGGAAAGCTGGTCTGGAACCGAAGAATATTCATGAAAAATTCCTGTAATTTAAGGTGCACATAATAGTAGTTTATAAGATTGTAAAGCTGTACAGATAACAGGCTGTTATATTTATATATGGTTAGAGTTTTATGCTCTATAAAATACTAATATTTGTTGAAACATGTATGAATAGTTATAATATTATTCAGATGCAATTTAGATTTTTGAATGATGAGTGATAATTCTACTATGCACTTACAGGTTAGATAAAGCATAAGGGAACTGTGTTTTTACTCTGCCAATGCCAACCACCTCATTGTTCAGTGGTGGCTTTAGGTACACACCTGAACAGGTCACATTTCAGTCAGTGACATCAGCATATTTAGGTAGTGGGGATCTTTTTTCAGTCGAAGTTTGTGTGTATAAGAGGTTACAGGCTTCTGTCTTAAGTAATAGCATGCTTTCCATCCTTTCAGAAAGCTTTGACAGTCTATTTGTAGAGTGCTACTACGAAAATGGTTCACAGATCTTGCATTATTCCTTCTCGAGTTCCTATATTTGCCTTTATATATCACTTATGACAATGTGGTGTTGCATTAATGGAAATGTAAGTGAAAAACATGCATAGTTCTTGAAGACTTGTAGAGAGTTAAGTGAAGCATATAAATTTAGTTCTTAAAGATTTTTATTGAGGTAGGGTGACTTGGTTGCACATGAAGCACAACACTGCTGTATCCAAGTTATTTGCCTGTTCTGAAGAGAAAATATTTGTTATCAGTTCATTAAAACGCCACTTTGAGAAAGGGACTTTAGCGCATTTTAAACAGCAGCAGGGTGAGTTTAACTTCCAGTAAGGAATTTTATTCAATGTAAAGGAAAGATTAAGAGCTAGGTAGGTGTACTTTTTTTACACATGAATTTTTCTTTGGGGTTTGGAGAGAAATATGCAAGCAGAGCATTAATAGTGTATATTCCAGTAGTAATTCAACAAAATCATTTTTGCCCGGAAATTCACTCTAGTTTTTGCTTTCAGAGTAATCTGAAAAATGTGGAAGTTTCAGCCTTTGATTTTTTCTTCCCAAAAGAGGTGTCATATTTATTCCTTTGCAGCCCAGGCATTGAAGTAATTACACATGTACAGAGAACATTCAAAGTTTGATTTTTTCAACAAATTTCAATTTCGTTCCTTTACTACAACTATATTTTTGGAGTATTTTAGGACACTGCTTGAATTTACCTCATCGAGTAAGGTTACTTATGCGTGAGAGGCAAGTACAGCATATTTACTGGTTCTAATAACTTCAGAGTACTGGCTTTCACCTGGGCACGTGATTCATATTGCATCTAAGAGTTGCGATTGGTTGTAACAGTTACTTTAAGACTCATACTCTTATTATAATATGTTGGAACCTAAAAGTGGTGATATAATTATCTTTAAGAGTTTCAACAACCCATGTGTAGGAAAATTTTGCATATTTACAAAGAGAGACAGCAAGTTGGTACCTTTCACATTGCCATTTCCCATTTGAACAGTTACCCTTATGCTTCATGAGTATAATGTCAGCTTTTTTTTTTTTTCTTTAAGTTTTTCCATCTATAATAAAAACAGGTATCTTAGACAAATGTCTTTAACATGGAGCATTTTTAGTCTTTTTTTTTCGTTACTTTTCAGTTAGTTTTATTTGATAATTCACTGTAAAGCAATCCAGTGTTGACTGTCATTCATTATTTTGTTATTTTCAAGTGGTTATATAAGCATTCTTTGCATCCCAGTGCTCTTGACATAACACAAAACATTATCAAAAGATGTCTGTTAAAATTTAGAAAAATGGAGAATATCGCTATATTTGGGATTTTGTGTTGTGTAACACTGTGGTAACATTGATGCTTTAGGTTTGATTATACAATTGGTTTTGATAAATATCTATTGAATGAACTGATGTGCACTTAGATATCTCTTGTCATGGTATGAACTTTGGGAAAGGAGGAATTCCCATGAAGACTTCCTATTTCATCACAGAGGATTTTTTTATATTGATGCCTTACTAGTCATATATAGTTATGATAAGGAGAAATGTGCCACTTGGTTTACTTTTGTCATCAGTTGTTAAACTACTTATTGTACAGTAACAGTAATTGACAGTGGCATTCATTATAAAGCATTAAAAATTTCCGTTGTGAACTTGAAGGACATAAACAGATTTCATCTTGGTATACGATTGACTGTTATTTCATCTTGAAAATTCCTTGCAAGTGATTCTTGAAACATTAAGATAGTTGAGTAATGTACCAGCAAAATACAGTGTAATCATGAATGTGCTCTGTCTTTTTGTATTGTCAGTGAGTAATTTAACCAGACCACCAGTTTTGATTTCTATACATGTAAGATAATGCTTATGATAAAAGGAGTAGAATATGACCAGAGGGTCACTTTTCTAAACTCATAGGGCTTTTTTTTTATATATATTCTATGATATTGTTAAGCTCAAAAAGCTCAAGTGTATTTGAGAGAAATTACATTTGTCTGATTTAATAGGAAAAGGAAAAGGGAACATACGTTCAGCAGATGCTGTCGTTGGACTTGAGATCTGAATAAGAATGTATTTGCAAAACAAACCATTGCCTTGATGGAACCTTGTCACCTCGGTACGAAGGGTTGCGATGCTAAAAATTTAGTACTAGGGTATTCTCGTTCCTTTAACCACAGCCTCAAGTAATGTTATTCTCATTAATTTTAGCAGCCTCATTCTAGATAATGGATCTTGCACTTTACTTGTGCCACCAGTGCAGTTTCTCTGATTTATTTTCCTCACTCTCATCCACTCATACCATTTACAAGCACATTATGATAGGAATCCTATCATAATCACAGTGTGGCTTTCCTATTATAGTTTTACCTACATGCTTTTCTTTTAATTTTCCTTTATTTTCTTGGAACTTTTGGATGCCAGTTTCATCTAGCATTCACAATAGTCGTGTTGCTGCAAATATAGTTTTGTCTACAGATTTGTTTTAAAAAGAGCTATACCCATTGTTTCATGTCAAATTCCTCAGCTAGTGTTTGGCAGTACAGTATACTGAACAAAGATTATTAGTTGTGCAAGTCAGAAACATGGCGTTGGTCAGGTCCCTACTTTGGAGTGTGCCAGAGATGTTCCAAACTCCACTCACAAGCTCATTAATAGCCACATACACCAAAAATTTAAGAATGCACCTTCATTACTTATCACTCGTCATTTTATTGTCACACAGTCTCGGGACTCGTAGGTTTCCGACTTCAGAAAACTATTAACGTTCTGTTCCTCCATGCAAGAGGGGAAATTTGCTCTTGCTATGTATATGTACTTAGGTTCATTCTCAGCTGATATCCCATCGTCCCAAATAACATGGTTTTAGTAAGGCAATGGTTGGTATCTGCAGATTTTTTTAATTTCACTTCTGTTGTGTTTAGTAAGACTTTACAGTTAGTTTATTTTCTTATGAATATAAATGTGATCAGTTTATGTAACCTTTTAATTGTAGTCATGATTTACTTTTCATCACCACATTTACTTCGCAATAAAATTTTATAAAGATTATATTTTTAAAACCCTTTGTATGGGAATATTTGTCAAAGGGCCGTTTAATAACTAATAATATGGCTACCTGTTATCACTTTTTCTCTAAAAATTTACAGAGAAAGTTGATGAAAAAAACGTTGGCCTACAATGTCATCTACAACTTGATAGTAACTCAAATACTGCTTTGCTCTTTTCAATTTGAGTATTCAGTAGCCTTAAGGCACATTCTATAAGAATATGCACAATGATAAAATGACGACTTATTTCACCTCAACATTCTTGCAGTGAAAAGTACAGTATTTTAATCTCTTCTGGACTAAAGATGCCTCTGTAAAGTACAGTAATCTCTTCTGGACTGAAGATGCCTCTGTGAAGTACAGTGTTTTTGCCCAGTCACATACTTATCTTGGTTACACAGTACAACTTCACAACACTAATTTCTTTCAAGTTGCATTGCCCACAACTGGAAATTTCATTTGACAATGTTTTCAGGCCCATTCTATTCTAGAATCAGTTTTGGCTACGTCAACCATATTCTCTCTCCAGGCACAAAAAATGCCTTGGTATTGATTGGCATTTATGCCAAAATTTTGTACATAAACCCAACTGAAATTTTCAAATACATTATGAACAGCACATCAAAGAAATACACAGCACACCACGTACACCCCACATTAACCTTGCTCATAAAAACCTTAGGACACGCACATTTGTCTATCTCGGTAAAGCCTATTTGTCTGATAGCAGGCACTGTCCACTGGCCACAAAAATCTGGTCATGGTGAATATCCAATACTGTGACAAGTGGTTTGTTTTATATGGAATTAGCCATTATTTTTCCCAGGCACTGTTTTATTCACTATCACATAAGAGAAAGCACCTCTCCTGTACAGTGAACTTGCAAAATCTCCCAGACCAATACCTCCCTCGTTCATGCCGTAATTCTCGGTACTCTTTAGTTCTGTTAACATTTCTTCCCTTCAAAAATCACAAAGCTTCTTTGAGCTTCTGGTTTTGTGATTCCTACACCCTTCCTCTGATCCTTTTATCTTTTCCTGACCCTTAGGCCCAAACTTGTCACTAGTCCCATTCACTTCAACACAGAAAGTGAGGAATGTTGTACAATAACAAAAGATAAAACCCAGAGTACAAAAGGCCATAAATATGAGAACATCACATGACACTTTTATTAGTGGACTCTTTCTCCTTAATTTTCTAAATCCCAACAGATTACCATCAATCCAATTCACTGACATTTACTACAATCATCTTTTGAACATGATTCTCCCAATTACTCACTTGTACAATTGTAAACACAAGGTGTAAAAAAAGAATTAGATAACATTTGTAAGGTTTGAGCCCTTATTCATAACTCACAGTGTCAAAGGCAATTATCGTAGTATAAAATGGTGTGGCCACCTGACAAAATACCAAATAATCTCACAAGGGAATAAATAGTGAGGTACTAATCAAAATTTATTGATGGCAGCAAACTGCCCTCAGTCCCCTTAATTTATTCCTTCCAGAAGAAGTTTAAAACTACTCTTCATAGGCCTCCACATTAGATAAAAAACATTGCACTTAAGAAATATCTTTTCAACTTGTAGAAAACCTAACTGATGCTTTGTGGAAATAAAAATGTCAAAAGCTGTCACGAGTGAAACACATTAAGAATTTGTCAAGAATATCAGAAAAATAAAATAAGCAAAATCACAAATGCTCAGCATGATACTACTGGGAGACAATGGATGTCATCATACATCAGAGTAAACCATTTCTTGTTCAAATGAACTGGGGGCAAGACGATCATGAAAAGACATTGAGCTTGATAACTTGATAACAAAATTACTTGCTTTCAAAATTTGCCACTGGCAAGCAGTTACACACTACGACTGGAAGATGTGACAGGTGTAAACTATGCTGGCATTTATTGTTGCAAGAAAAATTTGCATTGTCGTGAAACCATGTATTTTACTGGATCTATACACACATTACAGTAACTATTCTGGACTGAAATCAAAAGCACTTTTGGTCCCTACTCTACCACTGAATAAAGAAAATACCTTGCTCAGATCCAATACTCTGCAACTGCCCTCATTTTAAAAAGTATCAAGCCATGTTCATACTGTAACTACTTTCAGCTCTGTCAAATGTCTTCCTTTCCTTCTGACCCAGGTCTTGCATCAGATATGGAAAAACAGATCTGGAAGATCCACTACAAAATATGAAAACATTCATTCACAAAACAAACTTCTCACCAAACAATTTACAGTATTTTACCAAGAACACATCTGGGATTGGAAACGTAAAAAAAAAAAAAAAAAAAGCGTGAATCCAAAAGTACTTCATTTTTAATATTTGTACCTCGATTATAAAACAAAATCGGATGCCCCGATAGCAAGACCAATCTCCTTGCACCTTGCACAAATTTGATGCAGACTACTAACCTAGACTCTATTCTGGTACAGAAACAGGGCACCTTAATGGATGGAAGAATGGCACACAGCCAATGTTAAATCAGAACCTTAACTGGCATATTAATGAGATGTACTCACATGCACAGGAAACAACTGTGCTGGAAAATAAATCTTCCTAGTGTCTACCTGAACCTTACCAATGTTATGACTAGGTCTTGCAAAAAGAACAAAGAAATTCAATGTAAACTGCTTCACTGTCTTGTATTCTAACTACGACAAATGACAACTAAATTGACCAGAATTCACCGCTGAAGTTCAAAATGAAGCACTCATGGACAGTACGTAAATCTAGTACCTTCAATATAATATAAAACGAAGTATATTTAATAATCTATTTCATTATTTGCTTCCTCCTCCTCCTCAAACTTTGTTCCATTCTTTGCCCGTTCTTCTTCGTCCTTCATAGGGAAGTTGTTGTAGTAAGTGCTGCCATACTCTGGGTAATCTGAAAAAATACAAAATAGTATTGTGGGTACAGTACAGCAAGAAACAAATAATAAAAGTAAGATTTATTAAACAACCTACAAAACTACAAGAACTTACAGAAAATAAAAGCAGATAAGTAATAATCAATACATGTAGACCTGAAATGAAGAAAGATAGTGCATTAGTATAAATATTTTACCATCTTCATTCTAAAATTGTAATAAATCTGATATAAAAATTTAAAATAAAATATTTTCCTTTAGTTACTGACAAGAATTTTAGTCTTCTGCGAAATTTACAGATGGAACAGTCTGCATAAGCAAGAAATTATGATTTAGGTATTTATGACCTTTGATAATGTAACTTCAATGACAGACAGTTATTCAATTATATTAAAATTTAACAAAACTTCCTTTGAAAAGGTGGGACCAAATCATTTTAATTTCGACACTTTGGTGTCACCCTAAGAATTAAGAACAACAAAGTTTAGTTCTTCAACATTATTTTTTAAAACTAATTTCTTTTTGCCTCAAAGTAAGATTATTAAAAAAAAATTTAGTTGATTCCATATATCAACCATTGTTTGACATCAGCTTCTCTTTAAAAAAAGATAATTAAATTACATTAATTGCAGCCATAATGTATCTGATAACCAAGATATTAAATTACCACACCTCAAACTTGGGCAAGAAGTCAAAGGGAACCAGCTTAGGATTATAACTTAGAAAAACCAAAGGCATTTTACATCCATGGTATACTTGCCTGCCTTAGCCTTTTTTTTGTGTGTGTGTGTATCTGTATGCTTGATATTTAACTGATTAACTACACCATCATTCTGCTCTTTCTTCTAAATTATATCATACAATTTCCATCAAAATTTACTTATATACCAGATAAAAGCTATTTCAGGATTACACCACTAACTAGAATGATTCAACATATACAAAAACCACTAAAAATAAATCAAAAGGTACACTGTAATGTATCCTACAATACTAGAAAAATTAAAAAGTATGTTTGTCATAAGCCACAATTAATTTTGGTAAAACCAACAAATACAAGACATATAGTCATTATTCAGAGAAGAATAAAACAAATATAACACCAAGCACAAAACAAAGTAGATTCTTACTGCAGGTTAAGGCCATACTCTTATTAAAGATACATGAGAAGAGAGATTCAGTAAACAAATTACTGCCCTGAAGAATTAAAGAGAGAGGGAGAGAGACAGTAGTAGGGAGTACATACCATCTTCAGGCTCCTGCTTAATCTTAACAATTTCTTCACCCTCTTCGCCAGGCACACGTTCCCTACGCTCTCTATCCCTGGAAAATAAACAATACAGTACTTAATAGTGGGTAGCATGTCACATAAAAAACAACAATCTTTTGGTTAACTTTCTTTTCATATCACTTTATCTAAAGAAGCTGGAAAACAACACGAAAGAAGTGTAAAAACTCGCACCTATCTCTACGGTGCTTCCTCTCTCGGGATCTGGATCTCCTCTTGCGATCTCTGGAACGGGATCTGTGACGCCTTCTCTCTCTTTCGTCTCCTTCTTCGGGTGCCGTTGCCCCTCTTTCACGGGAACGCGTTCTTCGACGTTTACGGTCTCGGCTGCAGGGGAAAACAGAAACTGTTCAGTCAGATAGTAATGCACCAAAGACAATATTGGCAGCCCCGTATCATGGACATTTCAATTAAGCAGTTTGTTGCATCCAGATTTTCTTGCCTGGTTTTATAAAAAGATGACATGGTTCTTAATAATAATGATGATACATTCCCCATTAAGCCTTCGACTGGGACTTGGCATCGCAACCCTCTCTTATATTATCAGCACTTTTTGATTAAATGAGTTGACTTACAATAATCATGACAGGGCCATCAATGACAAAAATTATTTGCAATACTGATATCAATGAAAAGGTTTTGTTAGATGAAATTAGTTTTACTCTTGTTAATTTCATTAAAAATGTTAATTTCATTAAAACAAAGCATAATATACAATGAATAAACATTTAGATGGATATCTGTTTGTAACTTGTAACTTATAAATTTATCATGAAACATCCATTTGGTTATGAATCACATTAACAGAAGACAATCTTCAAGTGAAAAAACTCAATTTCAATCATGAAGACGTTTCACATATGAATGAAATGACCGAGATCAATCACTTCAATGGGTTAAAAGAAAACATGATTTTGGCGATTGGTGGTGATATCAGTATCGTACAAGAGTTAATTCATCAACAAAAGTAAGCCAATGATATTCCCAACAAAATTAACACAGTAAATCTATTTATCAATATAAAAGAAGAATTATTCAAAGTAAAATCCCAACAAAATCTTCATCTGTTGGTTCTTTATGGGAGCCCCTGGCTGTCAAGTTACAGGTTTTCCTACTTTTAGTTTTCCCTTGTGATGTCATCTAACTTTTTCTCCTCCCAATTTCAACATCTCACATCTGCTGTACTTTACAACAAAGAGAACAAGTAAGATGATAATGTTATTATCTAATGCCTAAACATCCTAAACCTCCATCTACCACCTTCACACACAAGAACAGGAGCATACCTTCGAGATCTTCTTCGTCTGTCTCTGGGCTCGCGTTCCCTCTCCCGGGAGCGTGAACGTCTCCTCTCACGGTCACGCTCTCTGTCTCCTCGCTCTGAACGCTCACGCTCATTGCTAGAGAGAAGCAATTCCATGAATGATGGCTGGCTGTGCCAGTACAGTAGTTGCAAATATTTGCCAAAGTAACAACCTCCTATGAACAACTTCAATAATTATTACCAGTAAATTTACAAATAAATATGAATAAAAATCAGACATATGCTTCTTTAGAAATTTGACTCAGAAAAGAAAAGAAAAAAAATTATGTGCAAGGTTTGGATGAAGGCTGAAATAAGTAAGGCATAAACTCACTCAACACGATCCTCCTCTCGCCCACTTCCACGTTTACGGTCATCCTCTCTGCCGGAATGTTTAATATTGACATCCGATCCACCACGTCTGGTGCCTCCTAATCCTCCGCCTTAAAATAAGATGAAAGGAATTGTTACATCAAAGAAAAATTATAAAAATATACTGAATGACAAATTTCCCAGCACAAGCATATTATGCAACTGTGTAATCTCATTCTGTAAAATAACAATTCTCAACACCAATTCTGATCAACTGCATTAAGCATAATAACAAAAGTTAATCAATGGATAGAAAACATTTTATATTTGGTTAACAATTAAAATTCATTGTTTTATTTTTATATTGTAAAAACAAGCACCACAGAATTCTTTAAGCAGGCTTGTGTTATTTACAAGTTAGCATCAACACTGTGAATGCAAAGTACAGTGTACAGTACATACACGAGCGAGAATTGATTATTCTTTACACTTAATCAAAACCTACCACAAAGATTTTGACATTTTGCAAGGGCAGATTTTGACATTTTGCAAGGACACATCTTTCCTGGACACACACACACACACACACACTCTCTCTCTCTCTCTCTCTCTCTCTCTCTCTCTCTCTCTCTCTCTCTCTCTCTCTCTCATTCCTTCTTTCAAAACAGTACTTAAAAAATGGATTCCCTACAGCCTACACATGGAAAATGCAAATATCAAAAATTAAATAATGTACAGTATGACATTTATCACTGTGCATCTGCAAAATGAATACAACACAAGCCTATTCACAAATTATTCAGCTGAAAAGAACAATGTGGCATTCTCCTATAATCAAAATGCTAGTAATATTAAAAAGCGGCAAACATATTATATCTGCGCGTAACTGGTACACAACAGACCACAAGGTTACGTTTCAAATCATTTGAAACGAGCATTCAGAAATCATAATGATTCATAGCAGTGTCTTACCTATGATGTTTCCCATACAGCAAAAAATAGAAAAATAGTGTTAGAATTTTTCTCGATAAGATTGCGTTCATGTATATTCAGCAATAACTTCAGCTGAAGTTTTTCTACAGATATTCAGAATGGTTGCAAAAACATCATCATTATTATTGTCCAGTAATTTAGTAATGAATATCTACATTTCACTAGCTACTTTAAGCCCTGCACTGCATAATATAGACAAATGTTAATGTTTGCTGGAACATGGTCGATGAGAATTAACCGTCTGACAACAAAGGCCATTCCTATTACCTGATCAATGAAATTTAATCAGATGAAACGTGCAATTCAAATGTCCTTAAATGTCACATCAACATTGAAAAGGCCAAATCTTTCCAAAGATGAACCCCAACTGAACATGAATTAAAGCCAAATTTATTTAATCTAAATTTGTTTTGTAGATGTAAGGCTACAGTCAACCTTATGCCATTCTTCCCAAGTTAAATTTTACTTTGGTAAGTGCAAAGTATTTCTTTACCCTGCTATAGCTAAGTTACGAGCCCATCAGAATTCACATGTGCAAGACAAATTCATGTGAATCTAAGGTAATAGTTCTTCTTGACACTTTGAAGAGGTCTTAATGGAAACAAAAACCACTGTGAAATGAATGTAACGTAAGCAAATTCTTCTAGGTTGTTTTTGCAAGTTTCCGGGAAAAATTACAATAGCTCTAACATTTTGTGAACTATTACTCTACTATGTAGAACCCATAAACATGGCCATGCTGTGAGGCCCCTTATATTTTTCTCAATAAGAAATGACACAACTCACCTAGTCTCCGAGGTAACCATCCTTTCACTGTGCGAGCACGCTCAACGTCAACGAGTACTCTGCGGTTATCTATCTTCTTACCGTCAGCGTGCTTGTACGCAGCTGTTAAGAAAAGCATTGTGTTAAAACGTGACAGTGACACACTGCAGAGTATGTGTATGAAAACAGGAAAACGAATGAAAAAATAAACAAGAAACAAAGAGACCAGTCCTGTGACCATCGTCGACGATCCCCTTGTAGACGAAGCCATCTTTAGGAGGGGCTATCAAATGAACCCCTCACTGGCAATCACCACTTAATTTCATACCAATAACTTAATCTTACAAATGATGTATACACAAAGAATGACATTATATAAGATGTGTGTAAAGGGAAAGGAGTGGGAGATTGGAGCTTGGCGGAGAAAGAGGCAGGGGGAAGGATGAGGAAGAGGAGGAGGAGGTGGTGGAAGAGGAAGAGGAGGGGGGGGTGTGTGGAAAACCGGAGGAAACAAGGCTTAGGTTAGGTTTTCTCCTGCTAGGCTTCAACTAATACGCAAGCCCACAAAATTCAAAATGAAAAGGCTTTCTCAAATGTAGCAGTTGTTTCAAGTTTATCAATTTTCTTAAATTCTTCCCAAATATTCTGACTCTTGATTGACTGCATATATCAAATTATAAAGAAACTGTGTTACCTGGGCATACCTTCTGTGTTACAGTAATCTAGGGCGCCCGATAGCAGAGGTGTCGGATGGGGAATTCCCGTGATTTCCATCTCGAAGGGCGTTGGAATACTTACCCAACTCACCCAATTATCAATTTACAAAACAAATTAAAATAAATAGATGACACCAACACAATCTATTGCATTACTGTATTGTACAATGGAATGTCTATACATTAGGACTTGAAAAATGTGACAAAATTGAACTGTTCCAAAGCCAAATCTGTGAATCTAGGGTTAAATTTCTTGTCAGAGGTAACAACCTAACATTCATACCTACCGCTCACTTACCCAACCGCCTGTATTGAGTGGAAAACACTGCTCCCAAATCCCCTACCTTCGGAAGTATTTTCGTTACTAAGCTTCACTTACCAGCATACTTCCAACGAAATAAGTAAACCCTACCCCGGAATGCCCTGTCTACAAATTTCATGAATAACCACTACATTCAACTCCTTGCTATGTCTAATTTCCAACAAAAAAATCTATAACAGGAAACTCTTCACTGTATCATTTCTTTTCATGTATGACTTCCAGGTTAAAATTAAAATTTACTACTCAAACTGTTTGACTTCTTACAAGAAAAGGTGTGACTGCAAAAGCAATTATCAGATCTTACTCTACTCTAGTGGTCTGAAATGCACTCCTAAACAAGAAAGGGAGAGTTCTTTCAGGAAAATTCACAAATCCCCTGATACCTAATCTCACCTGACATAATCATCACATTTTGACTTTTAAATAAAACTTACCACGTACCTATAACCGAGATATTTAAATGTAAAAAAACAACGTAAACAAGCGTAACAAAACAATCTCCCTATTTCAAGATACAAAAGTAAACCAATACCCAAGGTTTACCTTAACTAATAAAAAAAAAACAAGTATGTATATCTACGCCAACAGTACTGTACTTCCCTCAAGAGATCAAATACCTGAATAGTTCAGCTCAAACCACCTTGTAAATCTTTGCAACAGCAACTTTGCACAGACGTGTACCCGATGACCCAGTCCGTGTCTTCTTCAAGGGTCCCAATAGATAACTCAAAATCCTTTCCAACAACCCAGGAGCTCACAATTGCACTAATCTATTCAGTGTACAAATCCAATCATGCTTTGCCTTCCTCCCAAACCACTCCTTTCGCTCGTTACTCCTACCCTGAGACACAACCGCACACATGCGCGCGCGCACACACACACACACATGCACTCTCAAACCACCTACTTTGAGGCTTTATTGACCAAGGATTAACTACTATTAATGATCATTCCTAAGTCTTCTTACTGAACTTTATAGGAAATCACAGGCAATATAATTTTTCCTTTATTCTTGAACTGATCCAGCAAAGCTGATTCAAACTTCAGATACTTGAGATGTACTAGGTATTACAGAGACAACTAGTTCAGGAATGGCAAAAGGTTCTTTAGTACGTTAAATCTCTCTCTCAAATCTGCAGGAGCCTTAGAAGCATCCAAGAATATAAGTAACTGGTCAAAGCCTTATAATATTATGAGGTCAATCTGCCTGCTCCTGTGTTGGGCTTACCACACATACAAACCTAGAGCCGTGAGTGCTCATAGGTCGCGTGAGCATACAAGCCAGCACGGAAGATCGGCTGTACAGGGTGAACGAAACAAAATGCATTAGTGTGGGGCCTTCAAAGAGTATGTTTATCATAATATAGCAGAACAACTTTTTAAACCTGAAAATAAACACCATCTATCAGATAAAAACAAATGTGAAGAACTCAACCCATCAAATTCAGCTTTCAAAGTCCAGATCTCTAATTACCTGCTGAAATGACACTAAAAACTGGAGCAATAGAATGCCTAAGTAGATGCCAGAAAAAACTGCTAGGTTGTTTCCTTTGAAACAGTAAAGTCTAGAAAAAAAAGAGAAAAATATCACATTATTATCTGGACACAGTTGTCCAGCCAAATAGATTTAAAAACTTCAGGAACACTCTCAAGTCCTCCTTTCACCAACTTTGAGGGCTGTGGAAACTGTAGCCCTAAGAGAGTAAATATTATTACTGGGTGGTCTGACAAGACAAATGAGTTAAGTTGAAAACATTTCTGAAAAAACAACAACCACATGACCAGAGGAAAACTCGCTTGGAAATTGTAACAGCTGAGCTCAAATATATTAAATTATTCAGCATAATGAAGCACCAACTATAATCAAGGAATTAAAAACATGCAAAAGGATTTCTTAACCAATTCTTCAACAAATATGCTTTACAAAAATTAAAAAAAGCATCTTCCATGAACTCAAGGAACACAGCATGTGCAACTGTACGGTTACATTACTTTGGTAGTACAGTGTCCTGACCATATTTCGAAGTGAATTGGGGACCGAGTGTCAATACCATACACACATATTCAAAGAACGTGACTGACTAAGACTTAGGGACAATAACAAATTAAGACTTAGGCACAACAACAATAAATGCACAAGATATCCAGTGATAAAGACTCAAAGAAAAATGATACATTACTACCCATACAAGATGCACGCTCAAGTGTTGAGGAAACCGACTGCTAACAACAGCATGCGTCAGTACCAAGTAACAGAGAACCTATTATTAACAGGAACCTGATAGTGTAAAATCTTACAAGACTTCAAAGCACATTTATTATACAGCAATTCACCCAAATCACTGAATCACACTTTTTACTCTAACAAGTCGACTGGTATAATCTGTTGTAACTGGGTTCAGTTGTTCATATATGATTAACAGGGTTGAAATTCGCAAGAGTTTCCAAGTTTTTAAGTCTGATGCACAGGGCATAGTAGCCCATACCTTTCAAATGGGAAAAAACTATATCAACTCAACATAAACTTACACCAAAAAGGAATGAGAAAGACTATCAACCACTCTATACACCAAAGGAGGAGGGGTCTAAACCTTGATACTTCATCATTGAATGAATTCTTTACTTACTTCTGTTATCTGATTCAATTATATGCAATTCTTTTTTCTAATAGGCAGTTAAGCAAGCTAAACCTTTGGTCACCTGGCTGTTGTTATAGAAAAATACCATCACTATAAAATATACTGGAAATCTTGGATCCCCTCCAACAAAAGTAAGGACTTCAACGTCCAATAGCAGGATCAATATTCTTCGAGAAAAGCTTTGTAAAATTATGTTTCTGATAAAAGAGAAAAAATCATACGAATAATGTATGACATGATAAAATCATTAAAATGCATTCACAACCAAAACACCCATCCCTAAACGAGAGAGAGAGAGAGAGAGAGAGAGAGAGAGAGAGAGAGAGAGAGAGAGAGAGAGAGAGAGAGAGAGAGAGAGAACTTCTATCTGATAAGTCTATCTGATAGGGAACTATTCTAAAATTTAAGAAGTAAAAAATCTCCTCATCTTTTATAAAGACATAAATGAACAAAAACTCCCCTAAACTGAATTCAGTTTATTTAATCAAAGCAAAGTGCAACTTATGTATGACCACTGAAGATTAAATTGAACGTTTTCAAATCTTTGTATGCATGACTTTTGAGATTTACAGTATAAGGTATTAAGATACTGAAACCGAAATAGCTCTGAATATCAAAATGAGTGCACAGCCCGATGACTATCACAGAATCCCAATACAGTATTATGCCATCAACCACAAGTCAGGCATAGAGAGTTCAATTATGACATAACTGCTGCAATCCAGCAACATTCATTGCTGAGCCTTCCTTAAAGGCTCATTTCCTCAACTTCCTGTCCAGTATCACAAAAGATATCCCTACCACATACCACTAGACTACATAAATGCTGACTCTACATTTGAATCGAGCCACACTGCTCTACATTTCTGACTCTACAGGAAAACAACTGAAACAAACTAGAATCAGGCCACAATTGCTCTACATTTATGTCCGGCAATACTTGTCACTTGTTGCCTTCTACTGAAGTGATTAATCACCAGCTCCCCGCAGAAAGCATTTTTTGTAAATAACAACCTCAAACATAAACGCTACCCAACTTTAAGATGAAAAGACAGAAATGGCAAAAAAAAAAAAAAAAATACATTAAAAATGTTTTAAGGGATGGGTGTACCACACATCAATTTCTCCATTAAAACTGCTGTGCTCAAGTTGACGAGATCTCCTCTACGATAAACTACACTGTGCCCAGAATTAGAAAGATCATTCCCAGCCAGGTAGGAATTGCTTGTGACAAAGTGTTGATCTACACAGGAAGAGTAAACATAGTCAATGGGAGCTGACAAAAGGTATTAAGTGTATTACTTTCAAGATTACAAAACAAAATAAAACTACTATAAACTGATGTTGGTCAAAATCCTAAAAACTTTGTTGAACACATCAGATTTTTCAAACAAAGATTGACATGAAGAAATACTCATGCAAGCTGATCACCAAGACTTCTTGTAAAAAACTATGTATAATAATTATGTGGTTTAATCAGGCTACTAAGCTAATTTATTCCACTATCACAGGGCTGGCCAATAGGATTTGTCTTTATTAGTAATGCTTAAATTCTATATTAAATCACAGCTTTTTAAATTTTAAACGGTTAACAGAAAATGGATACTGACGAAAATTCCTTAACTGATGTTTCCAAAACTTAACATTCATTGTCAACATTCAACCTTGTTAACATTCACTATCAACATTGTTGACATTCATTTTGGACATTCAAACAAAAAGTATGTGTTAACAAGAAGTACATGTTACTTCACATTCTGTATATATAAGGACTGGATCCCATACACTATTCCACAAATAACCAAACTAATGCTATAGTCAAAATTACCTGTGTATGTTGTTTCTTTTGGTTTGACAAATTCCAAACTCCAAAACTGAGCTGAATTTGTTTTAAACTGTTACTTTCAAATTTATTAAGTCATATATTCAGCCATTTATTGATTATAATGGGTTTTAGAGGTGTTATTTAATCACTAATAGGAATATCTATACATGATTTTGTCATATTAGATGCAGCTTTAGCTTTTCATATCCCATTAAATGTACAGACATAAGTAAGTCACCATGAAATCTCTGTAAACATGCATTTCAGTACCCCTTTTCCTAATATTTTTTCGACAGCTCAAATTCCACACTGCTGTTTCCATGACCTTTAAACACAGCTCTTTTTTTACACGCTCTTTAAGCACAATCAATATTTAACTGTCATGTAAAGTTAATTAGTCATTAAACAGTACATACAGAAAAAAATTAGTTACTGGCTGATTAATATACATACTGTAAAACTACAAGAGGGTAAACTAGACTGTGAGATTCTCAACATAACTAACAACAGTTTATAGATTAATGACACCTGCGTAAAATCATGCCACATAATCATTAGGTCAATTTAAATGAAGTTCAGGTCCCAAAGCTATGATACAACAAAATATGGCACAAAAGAACACAGCATTTCACATAAATGAACATCAATTCTCTGTTTCAAAATTCAGAACACATAATTTAAAAGATTCTGCTGACTTCAGCATACTGTACTGTAAAACCAACTGCAGTAAGAGGGAGAGATTCGTCCACTTTAATACAAACAGAAAATGAAAATGGTGCAATTGAGTTTCTATCAACTTTGAAGAGTTTACACAATCCTAAATGTAATTTCAAAATGCTCATAACAATCACTCCCATTTGGTTATTCCAAGAAGCATCAATGTAACATCATGATTTTTTATTTTAAGCCTCGATGGTGTTACGCAATCTTTAACAATTTTCAAACCATTTTTACTTAATTTTCACAGTACAATTACCATGACCACAATTACATTAAAAAGTTCTAGCAAAGGCAAAATATTGCCAATAATGGATGCCCCAGTTAACTTAATCAGAAGTGACACTTTTCCATCTTTTTTTTTTCCCTGGATGTTCACTATTCACTAAATTACTACTGACCATTTTAATGTTTATTGTTTAGCACTGGAATCAGAGAAAAAAGGTAAAATTAAAACCCCTTTCTATTCTGTTTATCTGGAAAGCAAAACAAACTGCCTGCTTCTTTTCTTCTGGGTTGGAATATTTCATTCAAGAATAAAAATATTGCAACGGAACCTTTCTCAGGTCACCTAAAGTTCAGACGATAAAAACTGTTTCAGTCTGGTTCCGATCACATTATGAGCATTTTACAATTACAATAAGAACTTCTCTGATTCAGTGTCAGCCTAAACTCATCCACCACTGTACCTTGGTGACTCGATTAAACAAGTTATATAAAAAGCCATGCCATACCCACTTGAGTGATTAAATGCAGTGGAAAGTACTGTCTCTGATTTCTTCCTGATTGAGCATGGACAGCTTCACAACAGAAGAGGATCAAGCTTAACTGCATGCAAAAATACAGAGCAACTTATCACAATTCAAACAATGAATTAAAAGCAAAGCACATTTACACATGACTGGAAGGATTCAGGACAAAAACCAAATCGCAGTCTGAAAAGTCTCGCTTGAGACTCCAAATCAAAAATGTGAAAGTGACAGACAGATACAAACACAAAAGGGGTGTAATGAAGCAAGTTGCCTTACTGTTTCTATCATATACAGGAACAAAAAAAAAAAATTAATAACAAAAGTCTGGAAGATCAAACCTAGGTGTATGCAGAGGGAGAGGCAGCATAAATAATACAGATTCCTTAAAAGCAGCACAATTTGAATTGGACTTTTTATGTTATCATATGTACTTTCCATACTAAGAATGTGGTACACGCTATGCGTAAATACCAACATCCCAATCCTACCTAGATTGGCTAACAAACAGGCAAAAATTAATCCTTTTCTCCTAATTTAACTTAGCTTACCACAACAAATGGAAATTTACCAAAACAAACGGAAATTGCTTATAATATTTTCATGTAAATGTTTATTACTAATGTGGGCATTTGCAGCGACAAATATGTTAAAACAATACTCTAATAACTAACAAAATCATCTACAGTTATCTGTCCAACAGGAAACGACCTTGGCTTTGTTATTAAACTGTACACACATTTTAACTACCAACTTTCAACAGAACTTATAAATTCTTTAGGTATACAATAATCAAGTAATTAACTAGGAAGGGACTGACAGTACCAAGTAGCTCTTCCACAATTTAATCAAACACTAAAATAGAAATTTTAAATGAATCATTTTGAAGAAGCGCAGTGTCAAAGAGCAGCACAGGCTAAGCAATGTCCCCATTATAGAAAGAACCACTGCCATGACTGGTTCTTGTAAATACACTAAGACCAAACACGAAAACACTATCAGGCCCAAAAACTTACCTAGTCACAGCCACTGTTCTCCACCGAACTCTCAAACCAGACGGTCATCTGTGCAGTAAGCTGTTAGTCGCTTTATATACAGGTTCTAATACTAATAAACCACTGAGACACAGATAATCAAAAGCCCAAAGTAATAATTTCATCAATAAATGACTTAAAATAGCATAAAGAAAAACATTAAACAGAAAGAGCTGGCCAAGATCTTAGAAACAGCCTATGATAAGAGATCAAATAATGCACGTAGGGAAGTCCCTTCCATAGGCAGGAAACGTCATCTACCAAGGCTTCTCACTAATTAAATGAACTGCATTTACAGAAGAGACAAACTGAATCAGAGAAGTACATCCACAGTGACTACCATGAATATTTTTGCAGGTTATACAATGCTTCTGGTGTTGTATTACAACCTACAACATGACACCTAAAACCACGTAAAGGGTACAAATGACTGCGGCTGCCCACACGCAGCCGTCAGAGCAATAGCATTAAGAACTGCACTGGCATAAGAGAAATATTTAAGGCATTTCCCAATGCAACACACCAGTTTTGTGAGTGGCAAAATATAGTCATTGACATGAATGGATCTGGAAAAAGCTGGGTACTCACAGTGCATGTCTCGCTCGTGCTCGTACTCGATAAATGCGTATCCTCGAGGCTTGCCAGTCTTAACATTGTGAATTAAGACAATCTGGAAATAGGCAACGTTTGTTATAATTACTCAAAAACATATTTTTTTTTAAATTCAACTGAAACGTGGTATTTTTAATAAGCGAGATCTCCTCTTTCTGTATTTCCCTTTACTTCCTCTTGCTTCCTAATGAACACCATAAACTTTGGAAGCTTGAATCTCTAGTCAATGGCCTCTGTAGACTTCTTCCATATGAATAAGTTTCATCTTCTGAATAATATAATAATAATAACATTAACAATCATTTTATTACCGATATTGGTGGTGATACTTCAAACAGTATCATGATCATTAAAAGGCGTACAGTATATACAGGTTGCTGTGTTTACTCAACAGCCATTAAGACAAAAATCAAGATATTTCACCCACCTTTTTAATCGGTCCGTAAATTTCGAACTCTCTCCGCAACTTTGACTCCGAAGTATCGTAATTTATTCTCGACACGAATAACGTTTTATAAGGATCGCCCGTACTTTGTTCGTTATTGTGCGGGTCCCACAGAGCAATTTCTTGTTCTAATTTGTATTGCATTTGTTCGGCTTTCTCCCTTCGTTTCCTTAGGAGCCGCTCTTCTCGTGTCTCGACTCTAGTTGGGGGAGGCGTGTCTTTAGGATCCTGTAAATGGGAATATTTGAATGATCAGTCAGATCTTTGTACAACAAAGATATTGTACTCATTCAAACTGCAAAGCTAGCAGACATGAACACCAACAGAACATAAAAGTTATGGTTGGGGAAGACAGCTGTTTCATTATAATCTAAATCATTTTAGAGGTATTTTACAGTTTAAAGTGTTTAAATAGTATAGGATTAAATGCAAAATAAAAACACTACAGTATTTCAGTGGATAAGCAGATGCCAACAGGTCATATTTACAGTAAATCTTCATATACTCATATCTAAACTAAATCTTCATCCACTTAACAACACATGAGCTAATGCACTGGTAGAAAAAAAAAAAAAAAACAGAACTGTGCACAAGAAACAATAGGTCAAAAGCTGAACTGTGCTCAAGGTGGTAAAAGAAAGAAAGAAGCAGATATTAACCATAATCAAAATTGGTGAAATAAAAAGCCTGAAAAGTCTAACAAAGAAAAAGAGTCTAACCAAACTTTTGTACAGAATGTTTCCAAGCCCTGACATTTAGGCTAAAGCTGACTGAAATAATAACAATCACAAGGATAGTAAAATACTGTACAGTGGTTAATCGGCATACGAATAATTTGTTATTCATATTTTCATTATACAAAGTAAAATTTTCTAAAAATTTTGTTTCCATGTACGAGCTAAAAATTCCATTTATGAGCTGTTTGTTGGAATCTGGGGCACAGCTGGCCAGGATTGTAGGAGGCCCACAGCCGGCAGGGACTGTAGCAGGAGAGACAGGTTCCCACCTCAGGCCTGGATGATAGGGGGAGGACCATGTGGATGCAGGGACAGGAGGAGATAGTGGGAAGCCAATAAAAAAAAAAACTGGGACGATGATTTTCTTTTCTAAAATGTCAAAGTGGGTATGATTTACTTTTACAGTGCTAAAAAATCGTAAAAAGCATCACTCGATAGGTATTTTACCATAACCATAAGAAGTGATTTGGGCAAATCGAGTGTGTGAGAGCAAACGGACGAAACGTAGCATAAGAGAAAAATCTTCTGAGCCTGGTCTTAGTGGTGCAGCTGGGAAGTCAGAGGGAAGTGGACCCCAATCTCCCACCAAATAACCCACCACCATCCCCCTCCCCCTACTCTACCGTCTCACTCAGCGCAGTCCCAAACACTCGGTCACGGTAAGGTTCTTTCAATTATTTATTGTACTGTAGTAATGCATTTGATTTTCATATTGTATCATGTTAAATTTATTGTGAAATTCTCTTTTTTTTATGTGAACTGTTGCTGCTTTTACATATATACAATAAAGTTTTTACTATCTTTCTCCTTCTCTCCTCAACAGAACGGTATATAACTGCTCCCACCTTCTATCTCAAGTCAGCTATGCGTTACTGTGGTGACGTATGATTTTGTTCATCTTTTATATTAGATTTTATTATGAAATGCTTTATTCTTTTATTTATTTTGTTGAATATGGTTATCATTACTCTATATATTGTGCTTGCACTTAAAATAATTGTATTAAAGTGGATACAAAGGGTGGATATGGGGGAAATTCTTGAGTGTGGGACAAATTAATTGAATTCCCATTATTCCTTTGGGGAATACTCGGATTGATATACAAACATTTCAATATACATATTGGAATTTGGAATTAATTAAATTCGTATACCGAGGAGCCACTGTACATAAAAATAAAAATACACATGAGAGCCAAGACAAAGTGATTAAAAGATTATACTCTAAAAGTCCCAGTAAACTTGGCTAGATCTAAAAATTAAAGAGCTAAGTAATGAATCATCCTTGGGTTGACAGTAAATGTAAAGGAGACAGCCAGCCAGACAAATGTATCATTTTTAATATAATTTTTTGCCTAGACAATGTAGACAAGATGTATGTAATGCAACAAAGGTGAGATAATTTGAGATTTTTACCAAGATAAGGAATTAGAGTATATTAGAAAACATTTTTACCAAGATAAGGAATTAGAGTATATTAGAAAACAAAGAAAATATGGCAAATTTCTCATTATATAATTAATTTATCTGGATATACCACCTATACTAAATTAAATACACCATTTTCTATATTGTTTAGCCAAAAATTTATATTAATCAACAATATCTTCGTGCGACTGTCTTCTTGACATTTTACCCAGTCGACTAATGACAGAAGTATCTTACCTCAAATCTGTGCATCAAATTCCCGATGCCTGAGTATCCATCTGTCTTCTTCTCCCACGTGAGTTTGTCGACTGGCGTCAAGTACGGAATGGGGTCGCGTGGCGCAAAGAGCGCCAGCAAGTTCGGCGGCAGATACTGCGTCATTGTGTTCTGCTAATCCACTGAAAATAGAAAAAGGACGTCAATATAGGTTGGAAACGTACGTAAAGAAGACAATGATCCACGTTACAATCTCATCGTACATAGGCCTATATGACTCTAAGGTTGTATCAAATGAAAAGAACCATCCCGATTATGACTTTATCATGTAGCCTAGGCCTACACGGCTCTTGCGTTTGGGTATGACGTATGCTGGCAAATCTAGGCCTATCAGATATAACTTGGTAACAGTCAATCTAACTATAATTTAAGCATTTAGGCCTACATGGCTGTAACGTTTGGGCCTGACATATGCTGGCTTGTCTAGGCCTAACAAATACAATATGTTACTGAACAATGTACACAATTATTTTGCCATTCAGGCCTACATGGCTGTAATGTTTGGACCGATGCCGAGACATATGCTGACTAGTCTGAGCAGTTTAGGCCTACCAAATATAGGCTGATCTGTTGAAAAAATCTACATTATTATAATTTATTCATATAGGCCTACATGGCTGTGATGTTTGGATTGTGCTAAGACATGCTGGCTAGTCTATGTAGTTTAGGCCTATCAAATATTGGCTAATTTGTTAAAAAATCTACATTATTATAGCCTAATTTAATCATATAGGGCTACAGGGATGTAATGTCTGGACTAGGCCTAGACGTACGCTGGCTAGTCTAGGCCTATCAAAATTAATTTATGAATGAACAATCATTTTATATTTTAACTACACAGGCCTACAAGGCTGTAGTTGGGCTAGACGCAGACGTAAGCTGGCTGGACTAGGCCTACCAAATATAGGCCTAGGTCTAATACATTATGGTACATAGGCCTACTCTTCTGGCCTGGACGTACATTAGGCCTAAGCTATTAGCTAGTAAGCGACAAAATTTATTCCTATTTGGATTTCTACATTAATAGCTCCTTGATAATCTAAATTATTAGGCCTAAGCAAGCCGAATTATAGTTTTACTTTGACAGCTACGGACATACAGCATAGGCCTAAGCCTACATTAGTTACAAAGAATAGACTGGCGTAGTCGAACCTAATTGAAGAATACTGTCAATATGTAAATCCTTAACTCTTCAAGATGAAAATAGGCCTACGCGACATTAAATAAACAGGCCTACATCTCAAGCAAAGGTCAAATAAAGACGTAGGTCTAGGGACAAAAGTAGGCCTACGGCACCGAAGCTTCGCGGGATCAAACAAAGGCGAATACTGGACGAAAAGCGACGGAAATCCCTTCGAAATCTCACCTGCCGGGGAATTGAAACTGTCCTCTCTGTCCTCAAGAATACGCACTCAGGAGCAGACGTCCCTCCATCAATAAATAAATAGGATAAACGGAGTCCGTGTCGCTCTGTTTTTCCTGGTATGACAATATGGCGGTGTTTGCTTTACGAAGCTGGCGGACAGTTGCGGCGTTTCGGGAGCCAGCTCGAGTTCGCGGGTTTATTGGCCCGTTTTTTACGAGTCTCTTCGTAAAATGGCTGGTTTTTTTCAGTTTGGGGAGTGAGGGAACCAATAGCGATGTAAATGCCGATTGAGATTCGTCTTCAATGTCATTTTATAAGGTTTCTTTTCGGTGGGGGTATTTTTTTACCGGCTTCGTTGCTAACCACGAATGCGGCTCGGTATTGTTCTGTCAGGACGTATTTATCAAACTGGTTATTTTACGGGTAAATTATCTCTAATTATCGATAATTCGCCTGCATAAAATTATATAAATATTAATTTATACAAATTATTTAATATTTTAATCCATATAAACACCAATTTTATCATTTATTGCGAATTTATATAATGCAGAAACTGACAATTTATGAACAAGTTATCTCTAATTATCGATAATTCGCCTCCATAAAATTTATAAGTATTAATTTATATAGACTATTTAGTATTCTAACCCATTAAAACACAAATTTTACCATTTATTGCGAATTTACATAATACAGAACAACTCAACATAAACAGGTTACGGGTTAAGCATTACTACGATCTGCTCTCGGTGAATGACTGATCCGATGTCTGCTTACTTCGCGTTGGCCAGACAGCATTGTCCTTGAAATAAGACCCCATGATGGTGTCTTGTGAAAAATTATGTATGCAGTAGATGGTGGAATGGGTCCCATATATTACTTTTAACAATGGACTTATTCCTCCACGCATAAAACTTAGCTGTCTTGATTACATTTAAGAAAGACGCTTTGCTTAATCAGTAGCAAAACTGGCCACTTATCCACAAGTCTTACTTAAATGTGGCATCAGATTTGCCATATTAATTCATGTCTGTTGAAATTATTATTGCTGTGGCATCATTTTTACCTTATTAATTAGTATTTGAATTATTTTTGTGGCATCATTTTTACCTTATTAATTCGTATTTAAATTATTTTTGTGTCATCATATTTACCATATTTTTATTATTTATTTTTTGACACCATATTAATGAACATTTATATTATTTTTTCTGTGGCATATTTACCATATTAATTAATATTTGAATTATTATTTTCGTGGCATCATATTTACTATGTTTATTTCTATTCCCAATCCCTTGTGCAGATCAACAGCTTCCAATCCCCTGCTTGCCTCACTAAAATTAATTGCTCCACCTTCTATCCTCAGACACTCAACTTGATCTTCGCTAGTTCCTGCAGTTTTTCTTCGCTGTCCCAATTCAGCGGTGAATTATCTACAAAAATTCAAACATCATACTACACATATATGTAGAATCTACTGGCCACTTTTCACCAGTTACATATCATATTACAGAACAATTTGCACTGGTACCTCATTTACTTTCTCAAAGTTGTCACATCAGTCCATCCATAAGATATTAAACAGCCATGGAGAAATAGCGTACCCTTGACCTAAGACTAATTTAACATCAAACCAGTCCCTCTCCCATCTATGTATTGTTATAAGTTTCCATTTCATTGTAAAAAGTTAGTCAGTTTTAACAGCTTATCTTCTACTATACCACACTCGTCAGAATCCTCGTTCCTATCTTTAATTAGTGTAAGAAAACCTTTCTATTATTACTAGTCTGTTCCCATCCTCAGTCCATTTTATTTTCTGTTTTCACTTCATGTACAGTATATACATAATGCATTCTATTCATTTCTTAAGACTTTATTCTCTTTTCCACTTTACGTCTCCTTTCCATTAGGCTTATTAGTGCAATATCATGTGGAGCATCTATTCTCTCATAAAATTATTAGTGTTAATTGTCCCACCAACAGGCCTAGTCTTAATTCTAGGGAACTTCTTTACCTTGGTCTCAAGGTAGCATTGCTTTCCCTCAAGGTACTGTTTTGGTCAGTGTTGCACTGGGCTTGCATAGTCAACCATCAGTCTTTACAACATTTACTCATTACTACTGACAATGTTGTTCTCAACATTTACTAACTACTATTGACAATGTTGTTCTTAACATTACTAATTACTACTGACAATGTTGTTCTCCTTCTACAAGCAGTACCTTGTTCTACAACGGCATTTATTTTCATACAAAGATCCTAGTCATACCTGCCAGTTTAGTTGCAAGGTGGCCATTTGCTAACCTATGGGTTTGTCTATCAAATGGCTACTGATATAGATAATGGTCATGACTTGCAATGACTCTCAACTTAATATTTTACCTCCCAGGCTTTCTAATACAAAATTGAAAAATACCATTTTAAGTTTAGATTGACTTTTCTCATTAGACCTTACTGAATCCTCCCTTTGACCATGAGAATTTTTACACCCTACAAAAATTTCAAAACATTCTGTCACTAGTACCTGCATGTGTCACCAATTACAACAAAGTCTCCTTAGACTGGGTGAAAAGAACCCCTTGGATAAACTAAGAGCTATTACATTAAATGATTGTGAAGAATCATAGAGATTTTTCAGAGGGCTCTACATAAACATCTTGTTATTTGTTGTTTGTCGAGACTTAGACAATCACAACAAAATATTTCCTTCGAGTTTTTAATCCGATTTTGCTGCTATTTTGCAAATAAAATTAAAATGCACTGTATACAGATCAATTTCTTGGTGATGGACAGATCCAATGTACATAATTATGGCAACTGGACATAACCTGCTACATAAACACAACCACATACTCCCTCCAACTGCGGTTTTCGACACAAGCAGCAAGGCATCACCTCACTGAGTTTAATATAAAAGCTGCAACATTGTGTATACCAATTCACTCCCCATGATCTGAACAAAACTAACCCATGCTGTAGGTGATGTGTAGCTAATTAAAAAAAATATATCAACTATTACATTTTATTTTTCATTAATAGAAAGAAAAATAAGTTATGGCATGTACAACGACATTACATTCCTCACTGACAGAACAGCTATTTACATTTTGGTACACCTTCCTAAAAAGTAAAACAAAGACCTCTGAGAGTTCCGGGAATGAAAACGAGAGGTAGGTAAGTCGTGAGATTAATCAGATTTCTTGGGGAATGACATGTCGTAGAAGAATCTCAAGCACATGAAGAGGCCGAACCCATTCAAGACGGCTGTCGATATGAACAGCATGTTGTCGAAGGGTCCTCCTCTCAGGTGAATTGGGACCCCATTGTCAACCTGGAATATATACAAAAAATAAATCAACTCACGATCATTACCATAAAATGAATTTTCTCATTACTTAAATTATCAAAATCACATTGTGTTTTGTCATTAGCCCGTATTTTGCTTCTCAAAAATAAACATACTGTATCATCTCAACCATTTTCAAGTACTGTATTTAATTTTTGCTCTAAGATCCATATTATTGGGATATATACAAGAAATAAACTCACAATAATTACTGTAAAACGATTTTCCTTATTACTTAAATCACAAAAACCACTTTGTGTTTTGCCATTAGTGTATATTTTGCCATTTTGAAGTATATTTTTGCTCTAAGATCCAAATTATTGGAACATATATAAGAAATCAACTCATGATAATTACCGTAAAATGAATTTCCTCATTACTTAAATCATAAAAATAACATTGTGTTTTGTCATAAGCATGTACTGTATTTCGCTTCCCAAAAATAAACTTCTATCATCTCAACCTTTTTAAAGTACACGTTTGCTCTACAATCCAAATTTCAGCATCATAAAACTTAATCCCAAGCAATGTGATATTTAGCCCAGCAAATAGACAGATAGAATACAGTATACAATTTAGACTGAAGGTCAAGTGCAAGGACCTACAAGGTCATTCAGCTTTGAAAGGAAAATTGAGATTAAGAGGTTTAAAAGGTATAACAGGAGGAAAATCTAGCAGTTACAACAAAACCAATAGTTAGAAGAGGGTGGAATGTTAAGCCAGTAAATACTGTACAGAAAAGTAAGCAGAGTTCAGCAACAGAAATAAACCATTTAACAACACTTAACACTTCAAGCTGTCAATCATACAAGTGCAACTCGCAACTCCTCAAGGGGTGAGAATTATCAAAGATTGAAAATACACTATTATCACTGACAATTACAAACACTAGTCAAGCAAGTAGCATGTGAATTATAAATGAGCAATTTAAAAAAATGATGGTTCTGATTTGTCTAAATACCTGAAAATTTGGGCTAAAAACAAAAAAGAATCACACAGAAAATGGCTCCATTCAAAACCAGAAACAAGGAGTCAAACATACAAGCAACTTGGCATGGACAGCTAAGAGCTAAACATATGAAATGGGACAACAACTACAGCACCTGGAAATACTGCATCTTCGAGCGGATTTTGTTGTATCCCTCGTGCGTCTCGCTCCTTGCCTGGCGAGCGGCTGTGGTGGTCACAGTGCGCACAAGAGCCTGCAAGAAAAGCATGAATATGTAATCACAGGAAAGGAGTTTTCATCTGAACAATTTCACAGGAATATATGAATATTATCAACATTTCCTTTCTTCCCTCCATTTTTTTGGAGGACATTATGCAATTGGAACTTCAAAAGTTCAAGATGCAATGCATTGCAGTGACCATAAGCCCCCCGCAAATTGCTAATATCCGCGAATACTTAAAACCCCTCTAAAAACACTTAGAACTGGCCATTTTGATAGTTTAAACACAAGAAAAACCCTGTAAAATGCTTATACCTGAGTATTTTAATAGTTTTATCATAAAAGTGAATTTATTCATGAAAATTATATGAAAATACAGTAATTAGTGAATATTTCTCAGTGAAAAATACCGCGAATGGGCGAATTTTCCGCGAACAATGGGTAGATATGTTCCACAGAGAAACCCGCGAATGCATGAGTCCACAAATCGTAAGAACGCGAATATGAGGGTTTACTATACTGCCCTAATGCTATTCTCCTTACATTTTAATAAATTTTTATCTATTTATTAATTTATTAATCTTTTTTTCTTTTAATAAGTGAGATCTCTTCTTTCTGTATTTTCTTTTACCTTCTCTTACTTCCAACTGAACACCATAATCTTCAAAAGCTTGAATTTCAAGTCAATGGCCCCTGTGGGCTTGTTCCATATGAACAGGGTTCATCTTTTGAATAATACAGTAATAATTAGATTCAATTCCTTCCTCATCATACACTTTTCCTTGCCTACTGCCTCTTAGCCTTCCTACTACAGAATTCCAATATACACCTCTCAATCATATTTTCTTGCCTGGTAGTTTAACAGATTACTGTATTATATAAACACATACTGTATTTTACAGACTTGGAGTTTTAACTACAGTATTTTAGAAATTCTCAATAATCCCCATCTGCATTTACAGTCTTAAAATCAGACCTATTCGTTTTTACACTTTTTCACTATAATGAGGCTTTGGCATTAGAAATACATTATTTTTTAACAATTAAGTATTACTGATGATTCACACCCTGGTCAGGCTAAGGATGAAATATCAAGAAATGGTAACAGGCAAATTGTGATGTGTAAAATTGTAAGGATATAACATAAAATAAAATACTTTAAACATGTACATATAGTATTCACAATTAAAACCCACTCAGGACAAATATGGAAACTCAAAAATGTTGGCAAAAAAAGGGTAGAGCAAAATGTGTAGTTTACATTTTTATCTATTCATTTATCAATTTGTCAACCTAGTTTTTCTTTTCTACTAATTGATTTCTTGTTTCTGTATTTCCTATTACCTTCTGTACTTGTTTCTAATAAATACAATCTTTGGAAGCTTGAGTGTCTAATCAATGGGCCCTCTGGGCTTGTTCCATATGAATACAGTTCATCTCCTGAACATAGTAATGATATAATACAAATATAATTAAAAAATAAAAAGGAAAATAATGAAAATCATTAAAAAAAGACAAGGTGTATCAAAATCCTAAAATCTATTAAAAACAAGTCTTAAAATTTCAAGTTACTGATCTAGAGGAACTTGTTAGCACAAAGTACAAATCACATTTATCAATGGCAGCTTTGATTTTTCCCAACCGTGTCAAACATTACATTTCAATATTTCCAAGAAAAATGTACTATCCTTGACCTTAAACAGGTCTATTTTTTATTTTTAATTTTCATCCCAAAACTGGACTAGGTAATGGTAAAGTTATGAAGGGTTCTCTAGCCAAAAGAAATGCTGACTAGAGTACCTGTAGGCTGTACATAAGAGAATTAAACAGAAACAGAGAATCATCTGTAGGTCATGCACTGGGTCAAAGAAATGTATAGCAGTTTCTTGGCAAATCATACAACTTACCTACAATTCTCATGATTTAATTCTCATATATTTTCCCTACAATTGAAGTGTTAAATCTATGATCTAATAAACTGCAGGTTCTTTGGAGCAAGCAACTTGTTATGCAAGTTTCCACAAGAATTATTGCCGGCAAATCATAGCAAAGTATAGTGTAAACATGTGAAAAATTAAAATTGTAATTTTATATATATGTAAAAGATACTGCACTTTTATGCAGAATGCCAGCATCTGCTAAACTTACTTGAAAGAATACATATGACAGGACTCAGCAAAGCAGGTTAAGTTCTTGGGAAGAGCTCTGCACAGAGATATTGTTTATTAATGAAATGACCAGATTCATCAGTTGGGCTAAATTTACCAATTTAAAGAGAATACTTTTGTTTCTGACAGAAAAGCTCTGCATGATGCCATGTCTAGTAGCAGCTACTTGGGGATCAACATAAACAAAAGACTACATTTTTAACAATATTTCAGTAAAGATTTTCTTTATACTAATCATAACATTTTCTGACTGTTCAATAATTAATAAACAAAACAGTGCAGAGATCTTCCTAGTATTACAGGTTAATGTGATTTCAGCAATAGCTCCAGTTGGGTTAATGCATTAATTCCTGTAAACACTGGAGCAATAGCTTAAGTCCCTTACTAAAACATAGCTTTTGGAAGGTAGTCAAACAGGATATCTTCCAGAAATGGTGTAAGCCAGTGTTACAAGGAAGTGTATCTCCTCAGCAAAGAATATTGCAGCAACTTCACCATTGACGAGGTGAAAGTCCCACCACATTCTTTGGAAGCCTAAATTTCAAGTCAATGGCTACTTGGGCTTGTTCCATCAAGCCACCAGAACAAAATGGAGCAGATGCAGCCTAGAGGGACAGGGTTTTAACAATCTGATCATGAAAACAGGCCAATAAAAATTTTTCAAGTTGACCTCAGACTTTATCTTCCTAACCTGACTTAGGGTGCCTTACCCTGACTTCGCTGGGGGGAGGTGGGGCTTTGCCACTCATGGGTACCCCAATTAACAGTGAATATCACTGACAAATCAGCAGGGCTAAATTTCCATTCGGACACATAGTCTGACACTGACAATAACCTACCCAAAACTTTAGCCTAGCCTTTCTTAGAGTGTCGTACCCTGACCTAATCAGGCCATACCTTTCTGACCTGACTTGTGGCACTGTCTCTTCACCTTCCCAGGGGTGCTTCGACCTGCCTGGAAACCTTCCCCCACAAAACAAGTACCCTGAATATCAGAAACATTGGTAGGACTAACTTAAAGAGTTAAAATTACGGTAATTCTATATATTAGCTCCGCACTGTTTTTACCTTTTCAACTGGTTTTTTTCTACACTTTTGGGGGTTCTAATACTGGCGGTGCATCTGTTTGTTGTCGGCCAAATGGAATGTCCCCTGTTTAGTACTGGCCCGGGGGTTGGGTACCCATACATTAACAAGTTATTGCACTTGCGGATGGGATATGAACCGTTGAAACAGACATACCCGTGCTCTGTCTCGTGAAGATCGCGTATGGAAACCCCTTGTTTGATGGACTTCAGGGATTAATTACAAGTAAGCCCAAAAATTAAAAGTAAATTCATAATTAGCAACCAAACAACTGTAGAAAAAGTTAAGGACTCGCTGCCGCAAGAGCTACTGTATAGTTCTACCAAAATTACCAACACCCACACCTGTCTCCATACTCTGCATACTACCCAATGCAACAAGATAAGATTACACCAGTTAAAAGCACTGCTTTGACTTACCCTATTGAAAATAAAGCCATGGCCTAACCTTGTCAGCAACCTACTGTATTAGCCTAGGCCCTTATGATTTACCTAAGAATTCGGATAGGATCGTAATTGTATCCGCTTACCCGAAAAATACCCGACTAAACGAGCAGCCATCATTAAAATAAATAGGGTGCATCGACGACCCCTACATTCGAGGCCACCATACAGAGGTTGCTTGAAGTGAAGTATGATTTGTCCTTAACCAAGTATCCTAACCCCTAGGGTAAACTTATGAAGTTTACCTGGGCACGGACTACAGAAATAACTCGTAAAGTATTTTTTCAGAGCTCAAGGGCGCGAAATAATAACGATTAATTTAATAACAGGGTTAAAAAACTGCCGGGGTTCGCCTGCCAATCAGCTGATCGGTAGAAATTGCATCACCACAACACGACTCCAACTCACCTCCGCCAAAGACGATTATCCAAGCTTCTAAGGCGAATATAGCCTGGAAATAACTGGCATATGCATTATTCTATAATATACGATACTTAAAAATGTAATAATTTCTCACCCGGGCGGTGTTCATGTTGAAAACGTTGGTCGGGTTCTTGGGCAAGCTCAGCCGTGAATGTGATCCAGGAAAGTGCCTGGCTGCGTTCATGAACCTATCTAGGCGTCAATGAACGAGATGGTTCAAATAACGTTACATATATATTCGTTTGGAAATTATTTATAAATTATTTCACTGCTTATTTTTATTATTAAATCTATTTTATTTATATTATTTATCCGTCACTGTGTACGTTAAAATGTTATATGTTTCACTGGTCGTCATTTAAACGATATTAAGGTATATGAATCGATATCTGTTCCCAAAAGGCAAATAAGCTGAACGTACCTACAGAAACAATCAAGCTAGCATTGTTAATATTATTGCAACATGTATTTTTTTTAAATTAAGTTAATATTTTAAAATAATACTACATTAAATTATTTTTATAATATATTTTTATTGATTTTTCACAATATATTTATTTTAAACTACTAAAATAATTACAATTAATATAGTCTCTTCTAAGCCTTATGACCAAAAACCTTTAAAGGCCATATGAATTGACGATTGGAGAATAATTTAGTATGCACTGACTTATTATTCATTACTATTTACCGTTCAATGGCGCACTGAACAATTTTGGGAGCTCGTTTTATCGTGATAAGACACTTCTGCACGTTGGCGTTGCTATAAAACTGTTACGTAACATATGGGCTCTAGGCCAATTGACGATGAAGAGACGGATACCTACGGTACATGAGGTGTTAACTTATTTTGGGAACAGATACTGTAGATTTTATATTATACTGGAAATTACCTTATAAAAATTAGGCTTTACTACATCGAGAAAAGTTGCAGCCAAGTCTCTCTCTCTCTCTCTCTCTCTCTCTCTCTCTCTCTCTCTCTCTCTCTCTCTCTCTCTCTCTCTCTCTCTCTCGATACCTAGTTATTTGACAGGTAATGAAACATTAGACCTATGATTAGGTTAAGTATACGGGTGACATTTACGTCTTCCTATTTCCTTCATTCCCACCCAGTCTTCTCTCTCTCTCTCTCTCTCTCTCTCTCTCTCTCTCTCTCTCTCTCTCTCTCTCTCTCTCTCTCTCTCTCTCTCTCACACACACATACACACGCACGCAAGCAGGCTATAAGTCAGCTTTTATGCCATTCTCTTATTCAGACATTCCGCTCCAGTTTGTAGATAATCTGTCTCAATAGTGACGGACATTGCGTTTTTTCCGACGACCAAAGTCCTGTGTCTAAGAGCATCGCCTGTCAAAACTGGCGGGAAAGACAATCTTTGATTAAATAAAAAAAATCCATCAGGCATATTCAGTAAGATTGTCTTTTTATTTGTTTGTTGTCTAATTGTAAAAAAAAAAAGTTTGCAAGATCTAGATTACTGGAGAAGAAGAAGAATATACTGCAAAAAAGGATACGAGTTGGAGCCTAATGATACCCAAGATAGAAAACTCTGAACGTCAAGATGACGGGGAAGGAAACGCCCCTTGTGGGCTATCCAAAGGACGTCAGTGGGATTCCGAAAGTCCCTCCTCTCCTGAAGGGTCTCCTGAAGGGTCGTCTGCAGAGCAACCCTCTCTCAGAAATCAGGTAAGGAATTATTTGAGGAATTATTAAAGACAAATGCCTTTACTGTTACGCGAGTCGTGAAATGTCTATCATTCACTCGCTGCCTTTTGCTGTTGTCGGCCTTATGCCAGTACGCATTCTTGCTTTTCAGGGCAGCCCTTCGTAAATTCAGAATAGGCCTACAGTATTCTGTGAACGTTGTATCCTTGTGCATTATCAAGTAAAAGAGTTTATAATGGTCAAAATTCACAGCGAAAATCTGGTTACCACATGGGATGTTGTATGGCTATTGTGGTCTGACTGAGGTAAGCTCTCTGCTGTGTATAATTTATATAATCCATATAGTTCTTTATATAATTCCAAAGGAAAAAAAGAAAAAAATTATGACAAAAATGTAATAATCTGTTTTGTGGAGGTGGCGGGAAATATCCACAGCCGATGTCATTAGAGATTCTATCTTGTTTCTGATTGGCCAGTGCATTTGAATTGTAGCTTCTGATTGGTGGTGAACTATATGGACTTCCACCAATCACAAATAGCATCAGTAATATCAGTAGCATATATTTACTGCCAGCTACCCCATCCCCTCCCAAAAGGATAAAGATTGCAGTATTATAATTATTATTATTCAGAGCCTAATACAATTCTCCTTGTAATGTAATCATTTACTTGCGTTTTTTTCTATTTATTTATTATTTTGTTATTTAATTATTTTTAATAAGTGATCTCTTATTTCTATATTCCCTATTACTTTCTGTTACTTCTTTCGAATGAACACCATAATATTCTTCGGAAGTTCGAATTTTAAGTCAGTGGCCCCTTTGGTGGGCATGTTCCATATGAATAGGGCTCATTTGAATGATAATAATAATAATAATAATAATAATAATAATAATAATAATAATAATAATAATAATAATAATAATAATAATAATAATAATAATAATAATAATAATATTCTTTGGGAGCTTGAATTTCAAGTCAGTGGCATCCCATTGGTGACTTGTTCTAAATTATATGAGAGGGTTCATCTTCTGAATAATAATAATAATAAGGGTTAATAATAATAATAATAATAATAATAATAATAATAATAATAATAATAATAATAATAATAATAATAATCAAAAGATGAACCCCATTCATATGGAACAAGGACACCAAAGGGGCCACTGACTTGAAATTCGAGCTTCCAAAGAATATGACAGTGGTCATTTGTTAGACGTGACAGAAGGTGAATTTGTAAAGATAAAACGTGTAAATAGCACATTCAAGGACAACCAATCACAAACGCCTGGCACAACTAGTTATTAAGTCTTCTGCTTCGACATCGATCGAGACAGGACAATATTCAGCACATGTAATTACCGTTCTCACCTTGGTGTATGCCAGTGATGACCTTCAGATTATATATAAGGGAGTAATTACAACCGTAGGTGTAATTTGTGCCTCATTCTTGCAAGTTTCATCTGGGGTTTGTACCACTATTATTATTATTATTATTATTATTATTATTATTATTATTATTATTATTATTATTATTATTATTATTATTATTATTATTCAGAAGGTGAGCCCTATTCATATGGAACAAGCCCTCCAAAGGGGTCATTGACTTGAAATTCAAGCTTCCAAAGAATATTACGGTGTTCATTCAGAAAAAGTATCAGAAGGTAACAGGAAATACAGAAAGAGGAGATCAGTTATTAGAAAAACAGCTAAAACAACAAAATAGATACATAAAACTGCCAAGTAGAACGTTAAGATACAAGTTGAACTGTATTAGGGTAGTAATGCCTTGCATCTTCGCTTGAACTTCTGAAGTAGGGAGACTGTTCCACAGTCCAACGGTGTGAGGAATAAAGGACCTCTGGGAACTGAGCAGTTTGACAGAGAGGCACATTTCTTGCATATTGGTGCTGCCATTCAGCGAATCTGGTTGCTCGCGGCAGATAAACGAGATCAGGGACCAGTTGTGAATGTGAAAGATCTCTGTTGAAATATAACTTGTGAAAAAGTGACAAACAAGAGACCATTCGTCGATGGTCCAAGTTTTGACTGCTAATTCTGATTTAGTCAAGCCAATACCACCCATTTCAGATCGTAGCTTCTCTGGCCGTGGGCCTCGGTCACATGGGCATTGGCTGCGTGTTGGGCATGTCGGCGATACCCTACCTGAGGCCAGAAGGTGCCAGGCAGCAGCGCAGGCTTCTAGAGCAGTCTTCTGGAGGCGTTGAAGATTCAGTACAGTCATCTGGAAGCCTCCAGTTGATGCTGTTTGATGACACCCTCTTCAGTAAGTATAGATTATCATTATTATTATTATCTTGATGATATTTATAGTATCCAGGTTAACATTACAATGAAAATTATCATGATACTATATCTAGGACCAGTAAAGCTCTTGTTAATGTTTCTTAACTATTTCATATCAAGAACATTTCAGAATACTTATTTCAACCTTATGTATACTGGATTATTAACCTGAGACGCAAAACAATAATTTCTTGGAAATATGTCTTATAAAAACCTGAAGTTATCTTTTGTAACACCCTATAGGTCAATGTCACCGCATTCTTTGAAGTTGCAGATGAATCCTATGACCCAAACTTAGCCTAAACCATCCTAAAAATAAATATACAAACCGACATTTCTTCCAGACACTGCAGTGTTCCTGGCCGCTTCCTTAGGCTGTATGGCAACAGGCGGTCTCCAAGTGACCTTTGGGCAGAAGAAGATAATGCTCCTGGCTTTGATATGTCTATTCTTCGGCTGGGTGGTCCTAGCGACTTCAGATAGTCTCCTGGTATCCTTGACCAGCCGTGTTATCCAAGGACTAGCCTGGGGCGCCTTCTTCGGGTCATCCTTCACCTATATCTTAGAGATGTCCCACGCCAGAGTGAGAGGTTCTCTGGTGGTCGTTTCAGATGTTTTCACAGAAGTGGGCCACTGCGTTGTGTATGGGCTGGCAGACTTGTATTTTGAAAGATATCAGCTCATTCTAATGTTTGGATTTTTTACTACATTGGCCCCAATAGCATGGTTAATATGGTTACCACAATCGCCACGATGGCTGGTTTACAAGAACCTCACTGATGAAGCCTATGTAGCTCTGGAAAATTTCAGAGGTGCTCATTATGACTCTCAGGTGGAACTCTTCAGCATCCAAAGGCAGAGGAAAGTTACTGTGATGTCTGCTAACGACCAGATGCAAGAAATGCATCTCCCAGCCATAATAATGACTATCCTTTTTTCAGCATTGTTGCTGATCACTGTTCATTTCACTTACACTCAGAGCTCTGGCGTTTCTGTACTGACAGTAACTCAGCAGGATGATGTAAC
>NC_089761.1:34289272-34336772 GCF_040412425.1 Macrobrachium rosenbergii | reverse complement strand
CTCAACGTAGTGGAAGGACAATTTACTACTGAACTTCACTCATACTAGCAAATGTCTGAGGAACATAATCTGAAATACCCTTGCAATATTTTTCTTTATTGTTACATTCATGATAATTATCAGACTTGGTAAAGGAATGTTTTATATTTCTATGTATTTTAGATATTATTTTGTGGACATTTGAATATCTGTCGTAGCATTTTTCTTATCTCAACTGTAAATTTAAGAGGGACTTTGAGACTATGGGAAACATCTAAGAGTAGGGCGGGGGGCGGTGGAGGTACGGAGGGGAGGCGAACTTCTTTCTAGATATTTACGTTTTTACTACCTTTCTTAGGAATAAATCTGAGCTTTGAAGAATCCACTATCTGCATGAATCATTCCCGTGACTATTGGGATGTTTGATGTTTCCTTTCAGAAGATTTTAAAGATGAATCATTCACTACAATCGTTAGAGAGCGTAAAATGTTTAAGAATGGGAGGCATTTATCCCAGTAAATACTGCTACCCCTTCAATATTCCTATCTCAAATCAAGCGCAGATAAAAGGTTTGTGTCGGTACTGGGTATCGGAGTCTAAATGAAATGGAATGTTATGGAAATTTGCGATTAAAAGGCAAAAAGACACATTGCAAAAATCCAGTTAACGGGGCTTGCTGGCAATGCAACGAATAAATGTTCTGGTGACCAGCGTTAAGTTTGTGTGCAACTTACCGAGCAGATTGGGTGCGTTACGCGGAATTTTGGCGGTCATATTGGACCGTTGAAGGGGTTTTATGGAATTTACGTTTATATAATATAAAATTATATTCTCATGAAAAATTTTATAAATCTTACAGAAACAATAATCAAAATCAATAGCAAAATCTGAGAATAAGCTTCATCTCACATGCGTATCCCAGCAAGAGCTGCTATGGAACTCTAATTTTTACAAATATAATTATTTATTATATAAAATTTAACTTATATGCTAACTTAAATTTGTAATTTTACCTAATTTAGTGTTTATTTTAGTGATGAGATGGTATTTTTTTTAGTCGTTTTGTAATTTTTCCAGTGAAATACCCGAAGCAACGCCTCCAACAAACGTATAAAGCGGGGGCTCGCGAGCTCGCCGGAGGGGTCCATCAAGCCCTTGTCTCTCCATTAGTGAGGAAGTTCCCTCACAACACAGCCAGCAGGCGGGAGTGTACCAAAATCAAAAATGAGTTCCACTCGGAGGACTCTCTTGACAGATGGACTCACGAACGTCGTCGTCGAGCTGTCGGAGAAGGAAATCGAGAGGATGCAGACAGGTGAGAGAGAGAGGTAGAGCGCGCGAGCGAGCCACATACCTGCGAGAAAGGACGCCTTCGGAAAGTGTGTGTGTGTGTGTCCTGTGCGGGGCGAAATTCGAGGAGGAGGAGGCTCCTCTCGGCCGCCGCCGCCGCCGCCGCCATGCTTAAAGGTGCAGGATTAGTGGGGGCAATTGGACGACGTTCCGTCGTTTGCGTCCTTCCCCGACGTCTGCGACGGCGTCGGTGCCCTTTGGCCGTGCCCCCCAGTGCCTGCGTTTTGTCATTGGTGGGTGACGTTGGACGACGATCCTTCGTCCGTGTCGCTTCCGACGTCCGCCCTCCGTGGCGTCAGTGCCCTTTGGTCATGCCCTCAGTGCCCGCGAGCGGTCTGTCGCTGGCGGGCATCATGGGGGCGTTCTGGCTGTCGTCTTGTTCCGAGGGGCGTTTTGGTCGAGGTTGGCGCCGTCGGTGCCCTTTGGTCGTGCCCTCAGTGTCCTTCGTAGCTGAAGGGCGTCATGGGGGTCGTTTTGGTTGTTGTCTCGCCGCTGAAGGGCACTTTGGTTATAGCCTAACCTTCCTATCCGTTGGTCGTGTCAGGTTAGGCTGGAAGGATTGGCATGTCAGGTTTGATTTCCATCAGGATTCCTATTATGATTCCCATTCCAGTGGGCGTAGGAAGGTCTGTTTAAGGATGGTAGTTTGGCTAGGTGATTTGGTGGGTGCTTGGGCAAGTTACGCTTCGAGCAGGTTGGGCTGTCTGTAGCCAAACCCTTTCTTTTTTTCCAGTCTAAATCCATATCCATCGGTAAGGCCTTCCTTCATATTCACACGATGTCGAGTAATTCCGCTGATGAATAGGCATACTTGTAGCCTAACCTCCTAAAGGCCTGTTTCGTGGAAGACAGCAGGCCTAAGGTAGACAAATGCGAAAAAGCTGTTGCCAAATTAGTTTATACCTTGTAACTAACTATTTGTGTCGTTGACCATTTAGCATTACATCTGCAGAAGTCCATAGAGAATTTTGTTGACTATTTTGTAGTTCATCCTAAAAAGTATTCCTAGATGGGTCTCACGACATCGTTCAATCCTAGGTTAAGTAGGCGCTACTTAAGGCTCTTTGCAGCATCTCTTCGGCCCCTAGCTGCAACCTCTTTCATTCCTTTCACTGTATCTGCATTTGTATCATCCTTCTTCCATCTTACTTTCCTAGCTCTGCTAACAATTGTTTCAAAGTGCATCTGTGAAGTTTTCCTCCTGTTACACCTTTCAAACCTGTCTACTCAAAATTTCCCTTTCAAAACTGATTGATCTCATCTTAGGCCCCAGTGCCTGTCGTTTGGCTTAAATTTTACATTCCATTCTGTCTATTACAGTATATAAGTTCCTATTCTTTGGAAGTAGACGATTTGGTGTATTATTTATGTAAAATTCATGCTGAAAAGTATTCCTAGATTGGTCTCATGACATCAGTCAAGCCTAGCCAAGTATAAGTGCACCAGCTCTGTGATAAGTACTCTGACCCATTGATGAGGCTATACTTTTGTTAGTAAGAGTAATGATATGGAGCGAAATGTCATAATGTGATTTTCCATCCTAGTGATGTACCCATGTTTATGTTAAAAAAGCAGTTTTCCGCCTCTTCAGTGTCAAGAAATCTCTTCACTCCTCTTATGTTGAGAAATCTTTTTCACCTCTTGAATGTCAAGAATGCTTTTAACCTCCCAAAGTCAAGAATTCGTTTCACCTCTCAAATGTCGAGAAGACGTTTCACCTCTCGTATTGTTGAGAAATCTAGTCAGAGACACAAAAATCCATTTAGCTGATCCATACCCCTGACTCTCCAGAAGATGGAAATTGCCCTTTGGGCTACGATCCCAGGAGTGTGAGTTGAACGTCTTTGAACCCTGTTTAGTTTGGCCTTTGGTGCAAAGCTTGATGTATCTGTTATTGTGGAGGTTTGTGTGTTATGAGATACTAAATTGTAATTTTAGAGTTCAGGAAGAATACAGTAATATATTTATTTTTCTTTTATTGCTTGGGTGTCCCACTTATTTTAACTAAGATACATTGTTCATTGTGTTGTCCAACATTTCATAAAACTTGACAATGATTCAGTTAGAGATGTGGGGAAAGGTTCCGTAGCATCATTCCATAATGTTATGTACATCATATATGCAGTTAATTTAACATAGATACTTGAAACTAACGAATCAGAATGAAAGCAATTTATGACATGGTCTGGTTCTGTAAACTGTAAAGTAACATAAGTCTCATGTATAAATGCAACTTTTGATATTATTTGGAAGAGTGATGACTGCAAGCACACTTTATGCACATATACAGTAAACAGTATTTCATGTTAACGTTTGAATTTAGAGGCTGTAATGATTGTCAGACGTTAAAATGCTGCACACAGCAATACTGTAGCATTAAAGTGTGGTTGAAAAGTTCACTTGTAATTCTGTTCAATGTATCACTTAGTCAAAATCCTTAACTAGAGGTATGATTTTCCTTTTTTTTTATTATTTGTTTTTCTTTTCCATGTACAGGTATGTACTCAAGAGAAGGTTTGAGATAAATATAAGGGGAATCTCTAGTGGGATAGGGAAGGTAGGTGACTAACTTGTCAATGTCTGGGCAGCTGTGAACAGAGGCTTATACTTGCACAGATTTATTTTGTTATTTTTTGCAGTCCACCAAATATCTTTCAGCTTATCGTCTTAATTTTCACACACTTGCTTTTATGTTTGCCACAAATTATTTTTCTTAAAGTACACTATCTTAGACTCCAGAATGGCTACTGTATCTTGCAGATGCCCATAGTAGTTGATTTGTCGAGGGTTGGCAAGTACGTTTGCAGTAGCAAGATCGGGGTATTTGTCTGTCGACTCACCCAGAATCTATTTTTTCAGATGCAGAATATTGTCAGCAAGTTTTCAGTAAACATTCAGCTAATGAGTCGCCACCTGTCCAAGGTATAACATGAATCTATATTTAGTACCCTGAAGTAGACTTACGAACGTACGATGTGTTTTAGTGCCATAATGTTTCTAAGAATGTTTGAGTGTGTATTGGTAAAAATACTCATTTGCTTAGGGGGCCTTAAAATATAGTCTTGATTAGGAGCACTGTGATTGTAAGATTTAGCATGCTTTTTGCCTTTTATCTCAGTATTGTACTAAATATGTAGGTCAGAATTGGTGATATAGAAATAGTCATTCACTGCTTATTGAATATGTTTGGTTATAGTAAATGCATCATCATAAAAGAGGTACCTTTACATTTCAGTATATGTCAGTATATGTGATTACCATAGTATATATTGGTTGTTGAACATTCTTCAAATAATCCTCTAGCTAGCATGTGGAATATTTGCATGTTTCAAACATTTTGTGGTGCATTGTTGTTAATGTATGTTTGGTAGAGGTTTAAAGGAAATTTAGGATGTTTCTTCAACTACTGTACCAGCTATAGTACATCAGTTGGAACAACACAATGATGGTTTCTTTTTTTAATACTTTGTCAAACAATAAAACATTTGGCTTCATATTCCAGGAGACCCTTTAATCATTTTCCATTCATGTGGCTTTCATTCATTTTTTACTTTTTGAGTTAAGGACTAATTCCCTTGACTTATTGTCCCATGCGTGTTTACTTACCTAAGCCCTTGGTCCTGCTGTTCCTGTTTCTTCACATCTATTTGTGCCTCTTATTTTATCTTGCCAGGCACTAACTTCATACATTTTCTGTCCCCACTCTGGAATCTAGTATTTGTTTCAGGCTGGAAAACATGCACTCTTTTCTTACCCCAAGTATCTGTTTAAGCAAACACTATCTCAGCTATCAGTATCTGCATCTAGCTAAACAATCCGTTTTTCTTTGCATATATGAGAACCTTTCTTCATAAGAGCAGTAACTATTCATTCATGCTTAGTGCCATAAATGCTAAGGTTTTTTATTTTTTTATTTTAGGTTTATCACTCTTATCTTATCTTCTTATATATTGAAGAGCAAACCATGCTTTGTTGCATGCAGATATTTTGTCAGCAAACGCAGTTTGTGTAATTTTTTATTCATACAAAGTACAAACAACCTTATCACTTCAGATACAAACAAGTTACGTTCCGGACCACCTTACTTATGAACAAGTTACGAGTACTCTTCATGCCTATTTAAGTACAGTATGATACAAAATCAATACAGCACTGTGCGTTTCTTCATCCTAAAGCACAATACACTGTACATACAGGACTGTATGTACAGAATAGGCACGCAAAACAAAATCTGAACTTACAGGTGGCAAAGGGGAGCGCTCTGAACACAAATTTTAATTTGCGATCCTGCTTGTCTGTATCTCTGAATGTTTGTAAGTTGAATGTTCGTAAGTAGGGTGGTGTCTGTGCACAATGTCATTTGCAGTGTCCTGTGTTCTGCTTCATTCACCTCTTCAGGTATTGCTTGTGTTCATCTTTCAACAACGTGTGCATTCCTTTGATCTTCACTTAGTGTTTCAAGCAGCTTGCAGTGGGTTTGTGTGATGTTTTTCTGAGTAGCATGTTGTGTGGTATGTTTTCAGAACTTTATATTTTTCCTTAAGGTTTTTAGTCACTGTCTTTGATGCTCGTTGACATGATTGATGTATGTTTTGTCAACAAGTGGGCATTATTGTACTTTAATAAAACTTTTTCAATGTATGCCCCGTAGGGGGTTAATGCCATTACTGCACCTTCCACAGCGCACTGAAGGCATTATTCAAGGTTCTTTAGACCATCCCTTTGGCCCCTAGCTGCAACCCCTTTCATTCATTTTACTGTGCCTTCATTCATATTCTTTCTTCCATCTTACTTTCCACCCTTTCCTAACAGTCATTTCATAGTGCAACTGTGAGGTTTTCCTGTTGTTACACCTTTTAAACCATTTTACTCTCAATTTTCCTTTCAGCACCAAATGACCTCTGGCCTAAATTTTATATTCTATTCAGTTCTGTTTTCAATGCATGTTTGCCGTTTTTGGTTCATATCTACTGTCCTTAACTAATAAGAAATTTGAGATACTTTGTTGACCAATAGGCTGGCAGGGCTTGATAATGAGCCCTTTAGACTCTGGCTCATCCAGGCAATCTTGCTCAGAACAGAAAGGCAACTTCTGAATTGTCCTTATCACAAGAGTTGGTAAAAAAGAGTGTAAGCAGCAATTAATGCCCATACTTTGTCGTAGGAGTAGAAAACAGAATCTGATGCCCGCAAGACTGTAGGAGTTCCAAGTTGGCAGCAGCTGTAAGTTGCCTTGAATTTAATTGATAATTCACAGTTTACTAAAAGACGAGATGTCGTAGAACCATTTCCAATTCCACCACTTTCGAATTTTCAAGGTGACGGATACCAGGCTCCTTGACAGTGTTTTGTCAGGACTTCTTTAGTCTGTGTGGAGAAATAAGACTTATTTCTCTGTGTATTTCTGATCGTTTGTTTCTGTCAGTTCTTTGCATAGAGCAGTCTTCAGGATCGTTCATACTGATAAATTAAGATTTTGCTCTCTTGAATATTGGTGATTGTGAAATTAGTTTTGTAACTCAAAATTGGATAAACAAGTGTTAGATGATGACAGTGTTGTATATAGTTGTTATCCATTTGCCTTTACTGGTTTACCTTTCTTATCAGACACAAGGTTACAGTGCCTGCATAGTTTTACAATAGGCTCACTGGCAGTGAATAGGAAAATAGTTCATTGAGCTTCATACATTTCCAGTGTCTTTTTCACCAATGAAAACAGTAGAAACATTAAACCTGCATAGTTTTACAATAGGCTCACTGGCAGTGAATAGGAAAATAGTTCATTGAGCTTCATACATTTCCAATGTCATATTCAATGAAAACAGTAGAAACATTAAAAGGGATAGAAGAGGATATATTCATGGTGGGAATTTAGACAGAAAGAACACAGGACCGAGAAAGGAAAAGTTGACACAAAACAATTATGATGATGATGAGGGAAGGATGGGTCTGGTGAATACTATAGTTTGTGCAGAGATCCATCACACTCACAGTTGATCCCTGATCCTCTTTTGCTGAACAGCAGCAAAAATATGCAGTAAATGTGGCTTGCTGTCAAACTTCTCAGTTCCAGAAGTCCTTTATTCCTCGCGCCATTGGACTGGAACAGTCTCCCCGAGGATCTTGTGCAATTGGAACTTCGAAAGTTCAGGCAAAGATACAATGCATCACTACTGTAAAAAAAATTTCCCTTCTATTTTAATAATTTACTTACATTTTATCTATTTTTTTAATTTGTTCATTTACTTTTCTTTTCTTTCTGTATTTCCTTTTATCTTCTGTTACTTCTTTCAAATGAATACCATATTCTTTGGAAGCTTGAATTTCAATTCAGTGTTCCCTGAGGGCTTGTTCCTTATGAATGGGGTTCATCTTTTGGTTAATAATAATAATAATGATTACAAGGTACTGGTAGGAATTGCCTCATACAGTATCATTATTCATGTAAGAGTCAGGAATGAGTTTTTAGATGTAAGCATGAGCAAATTCTTGTCATTGAGCTTTTGGAAAGCGCCTGTTAGCCTCTGAAAGATTGCCAGCTAGTGAGATTTTTCTTTGTAGAAGAGCTCAAGAATGAATTCTGTTTCTCATAAATGCCTTCGTGAAAGTTGTTCATATAAGCACATTTTTCCTGCCAGACACAATTTGTCATTCCCTTGAAATTCCTCCCTTCTGTACACTGTACAAGTTAGGTTTGATGGTTGATCTTTTTACTTGACCAACAGTTATGCAGTCAGTAAATGTCTTTGTATTTGTGAAAAAAATGTTTGAAAATTTTCAACTAACTTTGAAGGTACCTGGCAAATAACAATACCAAGCATTTGTTTTGTGAAAGTTATAGGTGTACTACTTAGGATTTCTGGAGATTATCAGAAATGGTTCTTGTACACAAACAGTTTAAATAGGCCAAAGGTTACAGTGTACATTTCTAAAAGGCCAACAACATGTTGATGTACGTGTAGTTATGATTATTTAAGTATTCTAAATAAATAAGTATACAGGAGATGAATAACAGTATTGTAATCATACTGCTTCACTGTAATATTTTTATTAATTTTTCTGTATATTCTACAGCAGGGACACCAACAGAAACAGTCAACGTAAAGCCATCCACAGAGGGATTGTTTCAGAGCAGACGAAGAGCATTTAAAGGTTTGTGGGACTCTTGAATCATTTTTAGCTTGAGGTATAACTTACAACACCCTTTTTGGCTTCATACTGTCTTCCTGTAATTTAGATACTGTAGGAAAGTCTGTATTTTATACAGAATGCCTGTCTGTAAAGCTTATGACAGTATAGTATTTGAGATGTACAGACTCAATTTAATAATACCCTGAACCTAATAATAGAAAATGCATTATCATACAACTCTTGAAAGTGGCATATCACCATGCTCTTGCAACTATGTGAAATGCAGCCCAGGTAAAAGCAAGTGACTCAGTAAATTATCTTAAGGAAATATTTTCATAATCATACACGATCAATCCTTGTTAGGACAGAGATCATAAGAATCTATAAAGCCAAATATTACATTTCTTACAGCATTAGATTCTCCTCAGCGATATACTGAGAGCTTGCATGCTCCCCGAACATCCACAGTAGCTGTTATTTCTCGCAAAGTTCCCATTTGGCACCTGTTGCATGACTTTTCTTTTGAATGATTCCCGAAGGAAGTAGTGCCGTCAGTGCACCTCACCCCCTGCCCTGTTGCCATTACCTAGGGTTCTTTGCAGCATCCCTTCAGGCCTTAGCTGCAACCCCTTTCAGTCCTTTTATTGTACCTCCATTCATATTCTTTCACCTATCTTAGTTTCCAAGCTCTCCTAACAATTCGGTCATAGTGCAACTGTGAGGTTTTGCTCCTGTTACACCTTTCAAACCTTTTTACTCTCAATTTTTGTTTCGGCGCTGAATGACCTCGTAGGTCCCAGCACTTGGCCTTTGACCTAAATTTTGTACTCTATTCCATTCTATTCTTTTGGATAATAAGGGAAACTACTGTCGTATACTATGACTCTGAAAGTGCTTTAGGCCTTTTTGAAGGTTTTCAGTAGTTCTTATCCTTCATTCTGGCGGGTTCCATCTCGTCTGGGAACTCGTGGTAAAGAGGCAATGAACAGGGGAAGTGAAAGAAGCCATTTTAAATTATGACTTTGCGTTAAAAGTGTTCCCTATTTGGTATTAAGAGACTAATTAGGTTGCGCATTTTAAGAAAGTGGCAAGGAGGGGCTGTCACCCTCCCCCATGCCAAAAATGAATATATAATATCCCTTGGCTACTAGTTTTAATATCAACTGAAAGGTTGAAGTGATCTTTTCTCTCTTTCTTTAAATCTTAGCTGAAAACTCTTATGGACAGTCAACAGACTATTAACCCAAGAGGACTCCTAAGGGAAATTAACCTGTAGAAAAGAGAGAGAGAGAGAATGAGAGAAGTTATAAGAAAAGGTGATAAATAAACAAGTATGGGGAAATAGTAAAACCAACATGCACGATTTCAGAAGATGTCAGCAGAGGGCAGGAATGAATTTGCTCCTTTCTTAAACATTTGAAAATCAAAAGATTCCAGACCTGGACTAGGAAAATTATTCCACATTTTAGGTAGCCAAGATAAAACTCTTAGAAAACTTTGCAGTTTTAAATCAGATACTGGAAAACAAAAAACTGTTTGCAGCAGCAGCCTGCCTAGTGTTGCAAGCAGAAACAGCTAGGTCAGGTAATGAAAAGTGCAGAGGATTTTCATCATTGTGAATTTTATACAACAAGCATAATGAATTCACTATACACATATGCCACATGTCAACATTAGGAGTTGGGAAATTAACTTGACTGTTGACATAACTGTCCAATAGTTTGAGATTAGTGTCAGCACCCAAAGACCATTATTCCAAACAAGGAAAAGAAGATTTAAAACATTTTCTGCAAGATTCTAACATTTTGAGAAACAGAGGAAGAAATATTACTAAGATGCTTCTCAAAAATAAATTTCTTATCAAGAAATGTCTCAGTAGTTTGGGTACACTTCCTCATAAAGATGACTGTAAACCTCTGAGCATCATGAACAGAACGTAATGGCATGGACCTTCAAACGATGCAGTTTTACTGTGACTGAATCTCTTGGTGTGAAGTTGTTGCCTTATCCAATGAAACATGCCATTTTCATTATTTGATGATTGCTTTCACAAGGAACTCCTTCCAGTATTTCTGGCATTTGTATTATGGAATATATCTTCAGTGATGAGTATTCTTGTACGGAAGGATTTGGTAATATTTGCAGGTATTTAAGGAAATTAAAATTCTGAAAATCATCTACAAAATGTTATTCTGTTATCCCCTGCCTCTTTATTCCTTTAGTCATATCATGGTCTGGTAGTTTTGAGAGAAAAGTTATTAGAAAGAATGGTCACCAACACCAGTTTAATAGTAGGAGAGACTAATAGTGAAAAAACTCAAAACTATCTAGAGAGTAAGGCTTTTATTTGAGAATAAACCCATCATGTCTCATCTTCAAATTACTCAGCACTTAGTTTGTCTTGTGAATGACAATCTCACTTGGCCAGATTCCCAGTTCTGGGTAAGTCACAAGACTTGACATGGATCCCCCATGGAAATTTTATAGGAACCTCAAACCCCATAAAAGTAGTGCCATCACTGCACCTCATGCGGTGCACTGTAAGCATTACTTGAGGTTCTTTGCAATGTCCCCTTTGGTTCCTAGCTGCAACCCCTTTCATTCCTTTTACTGTACCTCCGTTCATATTCTCTTTCTTCCTTATTACTTTCCACCCTCTCCTAATAATTGTTTCATAGTGCAACTGTAAGGTTTTCTTTCTCTTAAATTTTTTAAACCTTCTTTACTCTCAATTTCCCTCACATTGCTGAATGACCTCATAGGTCCCAGTGCTTGGCCTTTGGCCTAAATATTATATCCCATTCCATTCCATAAGAATGTCAAACATTTTCATTTTGTCCAGTGTCTAAATTTTTTAGTTTATTGAAAAAGGTTCTAGTTACTAGGAAAGCACTCTTGGCCAACCCCTAGAGTGGAATTTTTTTTTTACTCTTGGTCTTGTTAAAATGTTGATTATTTTAGAATGTATATAGGCTAGTATTCTGACAATAGACAAAAAGCCCTGCAGTTGTGAAAGTGGTTTAATTGTAATTTGGTTTGAACACAAATCGTATCTTATCATTCTTCATAAGATTCATTCTTCCCTTTAATTACCGATGTTTTTATCCTATGGTATTTAAAGACTCGTGATTATTTTAACTAGATAGTATCATGCATACTATAGTTTTGTGCAACTTCATCACGTGACCATTGTCACCATGATCTAATCTTTTAATTTACTCACATTACTTACATTTGTATCTATTTATTTTTTAATTTGTTAATTTATTTTTCCTTTTTAATAACTGTTATCTCTTCTTCCTGAATTTGTTATTACCTTCTGTTATTTCTTTCAAATAAACATCATATTCTTTGGAAGCTTGAATTTCAAGTCAGTATCCCCTGTGGTGGGCTTGTTCCATTTGTATAGGGTTCATCTTCTGAATAATAATAAAAAAATAATCATTTATTATTCTGGATAAAAATAGTAATAATAATAAAGTAAGCATTAGTATTAAGTTAGAATCAATGTGTGAGATAAAGACATTAAATTTTGTGATAATGTGGGATGTTGGATGAAAGCTGTCTTTCTGTGTTAATGCAACTTCTTTAATTCCTTTTAGCACCATGGGACTCAGAAATGACGCACTTCTTCATCAGCGAGTACCGCAACGTCAGGGGAATCGTCGTCAAGAAGAGGGAGGCTTTTTTACACATAGCGGAGAAGATGAATGCGAAGGGGTACGACGTGACTCCTTACACCGTGGAGAAGAAGTGGCACAATCTCATCAAGACGTACAAGAATGTTTTAGACCGAGCACTTTACAAAGGACAGGAAAAGATTTGTTGGGAATACTTTGAGGTAAGTATGGGAGTCTTCGCATGTAGTGGATTCACAAGGTCAAAGACTGCAGTGGTTATGATCCATATGATTCTTTAGATTGAAATAACCTTTGTTCCCTAGCACACTGGATCTATGTGTATGCCTTACATCTCTCAGTAGAATTGCTCGTAGAGAAACAACCGTAAGTCGTGTATTTTGCAGGCAGTAACACCACTATTAGCAGTGTAGAATGTAGGAAATATCCTAATTTTGGTATTGAAGGAAGAAAAGCTAGCAGTATTAGACAGATTTTGCTTAATTGAGCTGAAGATTAATTATTTGAAGTCAGCATGAAAATTTGTAATTGATTTTGCCAAGATGTAATGCAGTCAGCACACAGGTGGTCAGACCATTTATTAAAAGTATTTTGATTACGGTTTAATTCTATGAAACATTTCCTGATGGCTACTGTTTGAATAACTCATGTGCCAGCTGCTTTACTGTGACCATTTTATATAGCTGCAATAAAACGATGAGTGACTTGCCCATCTTTTTCTGTGACCAGGAGTTACAGTGATTAGCTTGCCCCTATCATCATTTGCCTATGAAACGCTGCTATTTTGTCTTTTTTAGCACTTGATAACTAACTCGCTGCATAATACTTCTATTTTGGCAAGTACTTTTAATTCCTTTTCGAATAAGATGTCCTGTTTCAGTCTTGGTGATATCACACAGAAATAGGGATTCCACATATGTAAAGTTGGAATAGCCCAGCAGCTTCCACTTGTGAAGGCTTAGGAATAATGCTAGTGTGGGCTTGTGGCCCTGACTCCGAGATACCCATCCAGAAATAGTTATGATTGGTTAATCCATTTGTGCAGGGTTATATGCTAAGTAAATTAAAGGCTTGTGTTTGTGAAACTAGGCGTGCTTTAAAATTTGTATTTTGGCCACAGTGAAGCAGCAACTTTGAGGATACGTTGCTATTTGTATTACCTAATGAAAAATATATTTTAATTTACAGGAAATGGATGAAATCATTAAAAACAGCACACCATCTTTGCCAGCTCCAGGGAACCTGAAAAATCTAGCTAAATCCAGAAAAGGGAACGGAGGAACTGAGAGTCCTAACGTAAGCGCTCCACAAATGGCCGAGACACTATCTGTTTCTCCAGACATCGGGTCCTGCCCACCCTCCCCAGAGCTGATCATCACCACGCCACGAAGTTCTTCCCCACCTCGTTCAGACACGTCTAATTCATACTATCAAAACATACCCATAACAAATTCTTGTCAAGCTTCTACGCCATCTTCACATGTACAAAGTTACACTTCACCAGCTATTGTCTCCTCCTCAGCCATTGTTTCGTCGTCATCTACGCCCCTACCGTGCGGAGAGCCTCAAAATATGTCGTGTACTGTCCACTACGAGCAACCCATTCATCCTAATGTTTCAGGTATGAATCCTCAAATTTCGAATTCTACAGCTGTTCAAGTTGGGCCCAAAGTCGAGTGGGGAGGACAGATACAGCCGCAGGTTTCCACTAACATGGAGACGCAGGTCATACCAGCACAACAAACAATGGTATCAGTGCAACATCAAGGTATGACATCACCCTCTTATATTACTGTTCCTGAAGTTCAGAACCCGAGGTTTGCCAAGCCGAACGAACCTGTCATGAAGACAATCACTCAAGGAGCTGTTGATCCAGGCAGAAGAGATATGAAAAGGAAATGGCCCAGTGACCAGCAAAACGAAGCTGGACATTCTAAACAGGAAAAAATAAGAATAACAACAGAGCCGCCGCAGTTCCCAGACCCGGACCTGTTAACAGCCCAAAGAGAAACGAATTATCAGTTGAAAATTCTCAACTCAAACATCATGAGTATGGGTCACACTTTGAATGAAAATATTTTAGGCTTGAAGAGAGCTGTTGAAAGTATGGTGTCGATCATGATTCAGAATAGAAATAATGTATAGAATATAAAGTAATTACCCTTGACTAAAGTTTATTGTTATCAGGGCTCAGTCAGTCCTTCCCAACTGTCTTAATTTAAAGTTTTCACCCGACATTTCTTTAATATTCAATTATTGTTAACGTAAGGTAAAGCTCTGCTGTACAGAAAGTACGTTGGTCCTGTTTGAATCGCTATGCATAATTGAATTGTATTAAACGTTCATGCATTTACCTGTTGCTATAATTTTTTACAAGAAGTAAGTCCAGAAGTTTTATTGGTCATTTTGTTTTGAAAAACTTGGAACAACGGGGATTTCAGAGTGAATTTCTCATGTCCACACAAATACGACGTTAAGATGAAAATCTTAGAATAATGTCCTTTTAGTATTCATAATTGTCAGTAATTTTGAGCTTCATTTTAGAGTATATCATTCATGTTTAAAATATGACTATGTTACATAATCTGTGATAGTTGGGAAGTAGAGTGCTGTGTACGGAGTAAGTAATCTGAAGGTCGTGGTCTTTTGTAGACGCACCAGTGAGCAATCTCTCTCTTACGTAGATTGATAGATGGTGATTTATTTCGATTAGAAAATTTAGAAAGGAGTTACTTTGGATTCTTAAGTACAAATTTTTTTCTTCGTACAGCTAGATGTGTGCTCAGCCAGGTGGTTGGCTGATATGTTGTAGTCAAGGAGTCATTTATCACAGTATGAGTGGCAGTCATTCTTGTCCTGTTTGCCATGAGTAAGGATAACCCAAAACTTTTTCCTTCAGTAGTTTATCAGAATTTTGTATTCAGCCGACACGATGGCAGACCTTTTTGGTTTTGCCCTATTTCCATTTTACTAAAAACCTGCCCTTGATATTTTTATAAGGCGAGGGATTACTGTCTTCAGAATGAGTAAAACTTTTCATATACCATTGCTTCAGTATCCATTTTTCTCTGGCAGTACTCTGCCAGCAGTGTAACTGCCTGAGTTCCTTCTACTTGGTAGACGTAGTGATTGATGGTGAAATTGAATACAGTACTCATAAATTTTTAGTTATATTTAAATGGAAAATGAAGTATTAAGTTTACATCCTAATGTTGTTCGTATGTTACCAGTGACAAGACTGAAATTTCGACGTACTCTGCCAATCTGGAGTTTGGCAGGAAGTGGCAAAGTGAAAAGGAAGCTAATTTCCTTCTCAAATGGGTATGTGATAATGGTAATTTTAAGGTAGATTTGGAATGAGGAGACATTGTTTTTTCTCTCTCTCTCTCTATGTGAAAACCTACATTTCTGTCCTCGTACAGAACACTTGCGGTGCAAATTTTATGAACGGATGATTTAGTTGGCCACAGACCATTCCCCCCCCTCCCACCCCACCCCTCCCTTTCATGGAAGGCTTTTTCCTTTTTATATGGAAGTTGGTCAGTATTTGATTACTGTAAGATGTGTTATATATATTGATATTTGTAAAATAAATTGACATAGGCTTTATAATAAGTGTTTCTAGGAATTTTTGTATAATTGCCAGTGATAAAATATGATTTATTTTAAAAGCTTGTGTAGACTATAGCAGCTTATGTACTGTAAGTGTCAAAAGGGGAAAACAGACTACATTAGTCCTATTAATGTAAGGATACATTGAAACCTTTAGTCTTGCTTACTTAAATACTGGACCTGCTTCACGTGACCTTGCATGCACAATCGTTATGTATTCTTGGACCTGCCGTATCCCTCGTTTAATTTGAGTTATACAAGTCCGTTGTGTGGTGACTGCAGTGGTCACCGTTTTTCAAGTGTATGACTTGATATGCAAATAAACTTTCAGGTGTGGAGTGCATTTATCTTGGTAATCAGTGAACCGATTGATAGTACGGCCCTTTGTTTTATTTTTTCAGATTTTTGATGCTTTTGAGTCACTGGAACTTTCCCTTGTAATAAGATTAGTGGAGTTCAGATAATCTTGTAACTTATTCACTGAATTTCTCATTGATTGATGCCTTCTACACAGTGTATCTAGGTTTATCTTGAAAATAATTTGCAATAATTTGTGTCAAGTGCTGTAATCGTCCCTCGGAGCAAACATTTCACTGCGGTGATCCCATACAAAGTTCTCTCTGCATTTCACGAGATGCAAATTATAACTAACTTGAAAAGATTGGATTAGGAGTTTGGTTTTATGGTGGTGCTATTTGAGAAACATGACATCACCAGTATTGGTAAGGTGCATTGCGGCAACTTTTCCTGGTTATAGCTGGGGGGGGTGATGCAACCAGCTCTGTCTGCCGAATCAAGACTCGAGAAAAATGGCCAGGCTCATGTTTAATAAAGCAATACTTGAGGTAATGCACACCAGTACTGCCATGATATGTTCGTTTTTGTTACACAGACAAGGTTGGAAATAATTTCTGCTTGCACACACTTTACCTGCATCGTTACTAGTACAGTTGAGGGCATTAGTTGCATTTTATTATCTGTAGCATGGAGGCAATACGTACTGCACATGCTGGAACTATACTATTTTTTAGATAATGTGCAGGAGTCAACAGTATGTGAAAATTTTTTGTGCTGTTAGTCATTATTTCGTTTTAAATTAACGATGTCTTGATTCTGTCCTCAGAGGAGGAATTTCGAATATTTTAATATTTATGTAATTTGAAAAAGTATATAGATATATATATATATTTATTGTAGTTTTAACTTAGGAAAAAGTCATATTTTCCACTGAAGTATTGAATTAACACGTTTAAGCAGTCTTCTTTTAAGTTTAAATTGATTAAGAGTTTATGATCCGATTTAGACACTAGTATACTGACTTTTGCCATGGACATGTACAAAACAGGATGATGCCTTCAGAAGCCAATACATGTACTTTACTTTGCCACAGTTAAAAAAATTAATAATTGCTGTTCTAACGTCGTGTTTGGTCAGTTACAAAATTGTTCAGGATTGACATTTGTCTCACCTTTGACATGAAATTCTTGCCTCGTCTGAAGCGAGGTAACAGCATTTTAACCGTAGCAACAACGTATTGGGCTTTTGAAAGCACAGACACACACACGTAGTTGATATGGATGTACAGTACAACAAAGTCTCCCTCCTTAAGTAATTGAATGTTTCAGCTGCCTGGGATATCAATATTTGTTGCAAATGCTTTAATTTTTTATTGAAATGAATTATTTAATGTCATTGGCATCACGCAGAAAAGTAGAATAAAGTATTTTTTTCATGTAATGGAATTATATTTTATTTTGATGTAGAATAAAGAGAAAATATTTAAGCTTGTGTTCCTTAACCTATGCGTCGTCCATTAAAATTTAAATACAGTAACTATGGCCTCTGTACCCTTCTTTTTGCAATATTTTCTGGCCTTAACTAAAGAATGACATTGGACTGCCTACCCCAGTGATATATGCATCTATTATATTAATTTCCCTGGCTGCCTTTCTGCTTCTGTTTGTGTGTCCAGAGGCTTCTGGAATTCAGAAGGTTTCTGGAAATTCCAGAGGTTTCAAGACCATCTAATCACCAGGCTCTTCAAAGCCTTTTGTCTCTGATTTCTCCTCCATAAAACTCTGTTCTTTAGTCTTGTGCAAGACTGGAGCAAGCCCAAGTTCTTGGAGATGTATTCAAAAGGCTCCTGGGAATTCTGATGGCTTCTGGTCCTTCCTGGAGATGAAAGGCTTCCAAGATTTCTTCAGGGAAACCCACGTTCTTGAAGGGAAGCAGATCTGACAAGAATCCATTCGGGTGCTGAAGATGGCTTCACAGAATCCCGGATTCTTGAAGACATCTTCAAGAAGACATTATAATCCCATGGGCAGGTCTCCAGGAATTCTTCAGGAGCTGAAGACGGCTGCTCATGATCCTGGAATCTTCAAGAAGACGTTGTAATCCAATGGGCAATTTTCCAGGAATGCTTCAGGAGCTGACAACGACTGCAAAGGATCCTGGAGTTGTGAAGACGTCTTCAAGAAGGCGTTATAATCCAATGGGCGTTTCTCCAGGAGGCCTTCAGGAGGTGGAAGAATTCTGGGCAATATGATTCCAGAGACAGATTCTGGATTTTTCCATGAAATGTTTGAGATTCACGAGACTGCAGCAGAAGGAGCTGAAGACAGCTGGATTCTTGAAGACTTCTTCAGGAAGCCACGATAATCTAATGGGTGTTTATCCACGAGTTCTTCAGGAGTCGAAGACTGCTTCAAAGGATCCTGGAGTCATGGAGATGTCTTCAAGAATACATTTCAACCCAACGGATGTTTCTCCAAGAGGTGGAAGAACTCTGGGCAAAATGATTCCGAAGGCAGATTCTGGATTTCTCCAGAGAAATGTAACCCTAACTTTTCAAATCAAAATTAATTACATCAGAATTATTAGCAAATGCAAGCGATAAGCAAGCATCCGCTATTCTAAATGTTTAAAGATCAAACGGTGACTTCAGCACTGCTCACAAAATAGCCACAACAGGACTGGCGAAGCCAGTCATTTCTTTCCCAGAAAGGATCCCCCCCCCAACAACACTTAATAACGTAAACTTGAATTACGGGAGTGAATGGAAGCTGGGGAGATGGAGCTAAGAAAGGTAACTGGACTGATGCAAACAGTTGATTTGTGCATTTAGGAGTAAATGTTGCAATGATGGTTTGATAAAAGAGGCAGCAAGTTACAGAAAAGGAGAAGTCAAGACTGGAATGTATGAAAGCATTGTTACTGGAAGCAGTCAAGGCTGGAATGTATGAAAGCATTCTTACTGGAAGCAGTCAAGGCTGGAATGTATGAAAGAATTCTTACTGGCATTTGTCAAGTATGGAATGTATGAGAATTGTTACTGGAAGCAGTCAAGGCTGGAATGTATGAAAGAATTCTTACTGGAAGCAGTCAAGGCTGGAATGCATGAAAGAATTCTTACTGGAAGCAGTCAAGGCTGGAAGGTATGAAAGAATTCTTACTGGAAGCAGTCAAGGCTGGAATGTAAGAAAGAATTCTTACTGGAAGCAGCCAGGCTGGAATGTATGAAGAATTCTTACTGGAAGCAGCCAAGGCTGGAATGTATGAAAGAATTCTTACTGGAAGCAGTCAAGGCTGGAATGTATGAAAGAATTCTTACTGGAAGCAGTCAAGGCTGGAATGTATGAAAGAATTCTTACTGGAACTGTAAGGCTGGAATGTATGAAAGAATTCTTACTGGAACTGTAAGGCTGGAATGTATGAAAGAGTTGTTACTGGAACCAGTCAAGGCTGGATGTATGAGAGTTAGCACTGGAAGCTATCAAGACAAGTTTGCACATGTGACCTTTGTAAGAAAAATATTTGGTGGCTAGAGGAATCAACAAAATCAAACTACAAGACTCTTTAAGAAAAAATTACAAGATATTCACTATACCTAAAACACTTTCAAACATCGATCAATCGCAGACGTGTAATTCACTGATGTACAAAGTTCTTATTAAACATTGCCATTTAAAGTGTTCTCTAAACTACTGTACTAAGCTGTAATTACATGTCACACTGAAACACCTTTGGGCATCAGTCATGTGAACAGATATATCGTCAAAAAACAAAACAAAACACACTTAATGATATACTCTGTACTTTGTTGTTAAGATTCTCTGGCCTTTGTGGTTATAAATACAGCAGGTACATGACAAAATTAAACAGGAAAAAGAATGACGGGGCTACAAAATTGAGTATCCAGGTTGCTGGATGAAAAATCTCAGATGCAAGTGGCAGCCAAAATACCCTGAGCTACTTGCAAAGTTAAAATTTTCAGTAATATATAGTGGCTACTATGCATACAAGTCTCGTGGGGAGGGAGGGGGTTAGTGCCACCAGTACACTAGGCATTACCTAAGGCTCTTTGCAGAGTACTCCTTCAGTCCCTAGCTGCAACCCTTCATACCTTTTACTACACCTGCACTGATATTCTCTCTCTTCCAGGTTACTTTGCACCCTCTCCTAACAATTGTTTCACGGCGCAACTACAAGGTTTCCCTCCTGTTAATTTAAACCCTTCTGTTCTCAATTTTCCTTTCAGCACTTAATTACCTCAAAAGTCCCAGTGCTTGGCCTTTAGTCTAAATTTTATTTTCCATTCCTGCATACGACAACTTGTCCATAGCGCTTACTATTCGCTCTTCAGTAAAGGCATACCCACCATAGGTGTATAAATCATACAAAACCAGCCATAACATCACTGTTCCAACCTTCACACAAATGTGGAATCTTGCCCAACTGCTGCCAAAGCTTAAAAAGTGTTTCAGGAGTAATATCTTTGGTCTAGCTAGTAGTTCATAGCACAGTGGTTGACAACCACCAAATCCTCCTAATACCTAAGTAATATATATAAATATATCAACATAAAGAGGTTATCAGCGTACATACCTTTCAAATGCTTACAGTTCCACAATACTGATCCAGCATTATCTAGAATACACTACCAGTGACCCCTTGCTGATTCATATTTCTTGAGACAAACCAGCAAGGTTTCCCATCTAGATCATTACAAAAAGTAATAGTACTGTAGTATATCCTGTTCAGTACAAAATAGCAAGTTTCCATAACTACCATATCCTCATTTCAGAATTACTTATCGACCATCCTGAAGACTGAAGTTTGAAGCTTACTTATGAGAGCCACTCAAGAAAAGTGGGTGTTATCAGTTCAAAGACAGAAACAGTAATTGTAATTCCTTCTGAAGTTCTTGAAAAAGAAAACCCTCTCTTTTTGGGAATCAAAGTTACCCTACAGAAAGGCTGCAAGTGCATTTGAAGCTTCATCCATACTCCAGAATTTCTAAGATTCTTTACTTGATGAATAGTGTCAGAAATTTGACACTCAATTTTCACAACCTAAATGACAAAAGATGGCCTACTTAGAGTAGTTCCTGGTCTTAAAAGCCAAACACTACGGTAACTGATGCTATTCATCGCTAACTGTATCAAATAAAATGCTTGAAGAAACTTGGCCACTCATTAAAATTGGCAAAACCAAACTTTAAGAACTTAAACATCCTTGTAATATCTAACTACTTGACATCAAACAGCCGTGAATGAGTGTACACAGCCAGTATGCATCTAGTGTTATGTTCTTCACTGTTTGTCACAAAGTGTTTCTTTTTTGTTTACATGCAACAGCAGCTATCAGCAAACAACTACATCCAGCACCGACAATCAAACACTGAAAAATTGGCTTTTACATTTGTCAATATTTTAGCATTCTGGGAAACCTCTATTTTCCCCAATCTAGCTTGCTCTAAGTTGAAGTTAGCACCAAAATCCCCCATCTCCCATGGGGTGCCGGCATTCTACAGGTAATCATCTTTCTTTCTATGAATGCTTCAAACTTGATCACAATTTTTTTTCCCTTCTTCTTTGCATTTTAACATCACTCGTCACAATTCAACGGATAGCATGTATGAAATGAAATAAAAAGCAAAATGCTTACCAACAACCCAAATGGTTTCCACAGATACAATTAAGGAAAACTTTGGTAAGAAACTAGCAATTCTAGAACATTCAAATGAAGCTCCCAATAAGATGCAAGGTTTCTATCTTAAAATGCAGCTCCCTATCCTGACTATCCAAGGCAACTTTTTTCTTGAAGTTCACGAAGTTTGCTAGCGACTGGCTTATAAGCAGTTCAGGTTTTAAAGAAGCTTTCAAATGTTGTAGTTTCCTGGCCTTAGGGATTAAGCAGAATGTTGAATTAGAGGTTTCACCTCTCACAAGGCTGCCTGTCATCTGCATCAGGTAAAAAATAAAAACAAAAAGCAACAATATACAAAGTAACAACCTGGTAATATGATAGAACAAAATAAACATGAAAGCATACTGTATTATTAAACTCATCCATCATACTGAACTCCATTTGCAGTCCTAAATGTCTCCATGAATTAGGGCTCAATATGACTGGTTAGTTTATATAGAAATCTACAAACTTGAAATTCTCTATACTGTACTTGTTCTCTGCAAAAGAAAGTGACAATTGTTTCAAGTTTAATGCTAAGAATTTTGAGCTTGAAAAGTAAAAAAGGGGACAAAGCAATACCTCAATGCCCTGTGGGTATGGCCTCCTGGTAAGTGCCAGAGACATTGAAGTATACATACCCTAAATACTAACATTCAAGATATCCCATATCTAATAATTACGTCAAATTTCTAACATTAGATAAATTGTACTCCATAATTACCGTTCAGTTTATGAGAATCATCAGAAAAATGCATCGTTTAAAAATTCAACCCAGAAAAAGCTACCATACTAAAGTAACTAACAAATTCTTATAATCTGAGAATTATTGAATATCCACCTAAGTGGCACAAAAAATAAAAATTGATGACACTTTTTACATTTCAAGAACACAAAGCTCATTCTATTCACACATTGCCAGTCACAAAAAGCAATTCTGCAAAAGTAAAATATGAGTTGAGAGCTGTTCAAACGTACCCAGTATTAAAAATGAACAACTATAAACACAGTACAATACATTGATTCACATACATAACATCTTCAATCAACCAGTAATATACAGTATTCAAACATCATTTTAGAACAAAATATAAACAAATATTGTATAACAGAACTCAGTATAGGTCTTCATCACAATAAAAGAAGGTGATCATGAGTGCTATAGCTTAACCTGACCATCCCATGGGGACTCCAGGAAATTTTGGCATTCTTAAGAAAATACTCATGACAAAGTATTCTCCGTGGACAAGATAGGAAATAAGACTTTCACTAATGGGTCCGCTGCTTAAAACCTTACCATACATGACAACGCCAGGACCATCAGAATGGTAATTATGTTCTTCCAAGCTTTGGCAAAATAACAGAACTTTAAAATTCAACTCTGAAAAACAAACAGCAAGTAACATCATCTGAAGGTAGTAAAACGTTCAATTCGATATTAAACATTTAATAACACAAGTCAAGCCTTCTGAGGGGTGATCATTGTGCAAAATGATCAAAAACATCTGAAATTAGTGGAACACTCACTTGCAAAGCCAGTCAGAAGTGAGATGCTTATCTCATAATTTTCTTATGCTCATTCAAACCTTTTGAAACAAACCAATGTACAAACTTCAGTTACACAGTCATCACCTTAGCACATATATATAGTATCACTGTATAAATATTGCAATGCTAAAGAAAATTACTTTGCTATTGTTAAGATGGATATTTACATACATAACAGCAAACCCTTCGGTCCATTAATTCATTCTCTCTCTCTCTCTCTTTCTCGCTCTCTCTCAGCCCTGGCAAAACTGATCCCCTTCAAACCAATAAACAAGATGTTCAGAAAGACAATTAAAAAAAATACAAATACATTTCTCATACAAAAGAAAAACTTGCACATAATAAAAGTCTAACCCAATAAATTACCTTATATATATATATTTATATAGCTTATCCATAACAATATCTAAACTTCACTGCTTTGTACAAATTGATGTATATAGTAGAAAAAAAATTTACAAATCCTTCGACAGTCCATTACTTACGAGTCCCCATCAGGGCCTCGTCCATTAAATCGTCATCTATAATACAAGGAGACGGTTGAGAAGCAACTGAGTGGGGAGAAATCATGCTAAGAGGGAGGCCACAGGGGCTGGAGATTTCACGATCTTGATGGAAACCGACGGCGATTTCTCAACGTGATCCAAGGAAGCATTGTTACTTTGATCTTTACTGTCCAGAGACTTCGAGGGCGGTGGGTGCATTAGGGGCTGGCGGGCTGACATAGCTGTGCCTGGACTAGAGCTTGCTGTTGTGGAAGAGACAACCGGCGTTGTGTTAAGGTCAGCTGCGTGATCAAAAACAGAGGCGTTTGGACCACTGATGCCAGAAGTAACTGGAGGGCGAGGAGGAACCATTTCTGTTTTCCCTTTCCCTTCATCTTTGGTATCTTTGTTAGGCTTGTATTGCTGTTGCGGGTAGATATCCCTGGATCGCACCTCTCCAGAACCTGTCGAGTTAACCGTTGGCGAGATGGATGAACCTGTCCCCGTTGAGGAAAGTTTATTGATACCTAATAGTGAATTGTGAATCCCTGAGTTTCCTTTATCTGAAGAGTTTTCTAGATTCCTTCCAGGGGTCGAAGAATCGAGGAAGGAATTCAACGTAGAATCTGCTTCTGCCTTCGTTGGGCCTAACTTTTCCTTCTTTTCGCCATCCATATCAGACTGAAACACCGATTTAGCAACCTTCTCTGGATTGTCTGCATCCAGTTTTCTTTGGTTCTGGATGTGGTCCTCTTTTGACGGCTGTTTGGGAAGAGAGGATTTATTCTGCCCTAATTTTTTCATATCTAGTGAGCTGCTATTTGAAAGGTATTTTCCAGGCGATGATTCTTTGGACTTACTTCGATCCCCAGAACCAGCTCGATCTTTGTCTTTATCCTTATCCTTGATATCTCTGTCCTTGTCTTTGGCCCTTTCCCGCTGATACTGCAGAGGACTTGAATGTACCCCAGGTAAGCTCGAAGCACCAAGAGGGGAAACAGCAGTGGCAGTTACGTTTGACACTGACGAACGAGGTAATTTTGGTATCGGGGGTAAGCTGCTTAACAACGGGGTCTTTTTCGATGCTGGACCACTTGCTACTCCTGGTTTTAATCCTGATGAGGATTTTGAGATTGCTGATTTTGAGCTTGATGAGGAGGAGGATGAGGAGGAGGAAGAGGAGGAGGAGGACGATGAGGATGAAGAGGAGGAGGAGGAGGAAGATGAAGAGGATGAAGATGATGAAGATTTAGAACCATTGCCATCCTTCATTTTAGCTTTGTTGATGGTTAATTTGATGCCAACATTTGAGGTCTTGCTTGTATAGTCCGTTTTCTTGTCACCATCTTTCTTCTCTCCTGAGCCTGACTTTGATATCTCTTTTTGATCTTTATCATTCTTTTCAATAATAGTGACAGAGTCTGAACTGCCTCCCACACCAGCCCTTAATTTGTCAACAATATCAGAGAGGCTGGATCCTTTTCTATTCTTGGGAGGAGAAACTTTTGCTTTGTCCAAGGAAAACGATGGAGGTTTATCATCCAAAGAAGCAGGAGCAGTCTGGGGTTGAGCATTTGCAAGAAACGAAGTGGCTAGCGACGATGATGAAGAGGATTCGCCAGTAGAGACTTTGGTAATCGTCAGAGCATCGCTGATGCTGGCTTTAATCTTATCACTGCATGATGATGAACTCGACACTTTTGTTTTCGACCCAGAACTTGGAGAGGAACTTGATGACGACGACGAACTTGAAGTTGCTGGACGTGACGGACTTGAGCTAGAACTCCTTTCTTTATCTTTGCTTTTGGGCAGTTTTGGAGAAAGGGATGGCTTAGAAAAAGTTGGAGATGCTGACTTTAGCTGTGTCATGCTTGGCTTACCTAAACTAGTGTGTTTTGGAGACATGTTGGAATGCTTTGGGCTTCCAGTGGAAGGCTTAGGACTACTCCTTTCCTTGGGAGATGACGAGGATGACGATGACGACTGACTACTACTGCTATTACTTGGGCTATAGATGACTTTATTTGGCTTATGAGTTGGACTGACAGATACTTTATTGTGAAGTACTGACTTTGAAATGCTGGGTGAGAGGGATGATTTCTTAGATGGCGACTGATACGGAGGAGTGCTGGGTTTGACCGTGATCCCAGACAGCCCCGACTTACTACCACTTTCACTCTTAAATTTCTCTAAGGATGATATTGATGAGTGTTTTATGCTACTACTAATTATTTGTACTTTGGATGCTTTAGACGTACTGCTGGAATTGTTGCTACTCGGAGAATCTTCCCGTTTGCGCTTCTTGTCTCTCCTGTCGAGATCCTTCTTGTCGCGTCGATCCTTCTTGTCCTTGTTCTTGTCCTCAGACTTCACCACGGGAGTGACAGTGATGGAGGAAGGGATTGATATGGGAATGGGAATGATTTCTATGCCCGGCCTCTTCAGGAGAGCAGCGCTCAGGGATGACGTATGACTGCTGCTACTCCCGCCAACTTTCTTGCCGGACCCTTCCGTTTCTGTCAAGTCCAAGACAATCGGCGACTTGCGAGAATCGCTCCCGTCGATCCTCGGCTTCTTCACTTTCTTGACGGCTTCCTTGTTCTCCTTGTGAGTGTAGGAGTTGATTTTTGCATAGTTTGCGACACTGGCTGGACCGTACACCTGTTCCCTCAGCGCCGCTAGGTCACTCGTTGCAAAATCTGTAGCACCACTATCACTGGATGACCTTCGCTTACTGGTATTGATAAAATTTGGAATCTTTTCAAATTTCACATCACGTCTCTTTTCCATCATGCTGGCGACACCATCGGCTAGGAACGCATCCGAGCTTCCGTCGTCGATGTCAATGACATCGTCCCCAAACTTTGGACTTTTCTTATCGATATCCACACTCTGTTTTTTCTTTCTAACTTTTGCAGTTTTACCATCACCTAAAAAAGACTGGTTAAGTCCAGACTTGTGATTTACTGCACCCAGCAGCGCTCCGTATCCAAGGGGCGTGCCTGCCTCTTGCACTGCATTCCCAAGGGCCGCCAAGGGATTAGTGTTGGTCTCCGCACTGCCAGTGTTGTGGTTACTGCTCGAGTATGGCCCATTGTAATAGTTCTGGCCACCCGAGGCTGTATTAGCGACCACGTTATTCAGGTTCGTCATGTGGGGAGCCATCAGCTGATCCCGCCTGGACACTGATCTTGTCGTAATCGTTCAGCATAAATTTTGTGTTCTGGTTCAGGTCAGAGTTCAGCTTGCTACCCCCCATCATGACAGCCGAGTCTCCGCTCGCGATGGTATCTCTCCTCTCTTCTTTGGCCACCTTCCGCATCACCGCGCGCATCGTGACGGGTATGGACATGCACCTGAAAATAAAGTTGTAGTGTCAATTTAGAATCGAATACAGTACAGGTACTTTAAAAAAATTTCCTTTAGCCCAGCAATTGACATTAAAACTTGTATTTTGTCTCCTGGTGATGATGATAATCTTATTCTGTGTCTGTAGAATTGTGCCACACGACTGTGTAGCACGAGAAAACTCAGTTGAGTTAACCGAGTTAATTCTAGACAAAGGAAGATACTGTAAGTACATAATAAGCAAAGCCAATTACTGAACTCTGCCATTTGAATTCTAAACACATGAAGAACTATCTTGATACATAACCCCACAAAAATGGTACAGATCTGATAATTACACGCTGATGACTGAGACATGAGAATTAAACTGGAACAAAAGTGAACGGAAAATTTACGGTACCTTGTTGGACACTCCTTTCTTTAGATTTCTTAATCACTGAGCAATTCAGTCTCTCCAGCTAAAGTCCTCCCTATCTTTGGAGTCATTATATACACTGAAGAAACACACACTACATACTCTCTGAGTCAGTAGAACTGTCTTAACACTGGGCTTATTTTAGTTGCCTTGTTATCTTCCCATTAGGTAAACAGCTTTTTAAAGGGTTAATAAAGAAGATATTAACTACCTACAACTTCTGTTAATCAAGATGAACACAAAAACCTGAAACTAAAACCAGAAGTCGCTGGAGACGTTTGACGACGTTAGCTAGAATTTTCAACTCCAAAACAAGCTATGAAATACTTTCTGTATACTTCATGCATGGCATGTTTATTTAGTGATACATCAGATACTCCACAAATACTATACATGTCAAGTATGCAAACAATAAGCACTCTATGTAAATACTACACTGTCTGTACTATCAATATACACATATGTACAGGACCAGTATACTACTGTCTTCCTATGAGTTTCTGGTATCAAGCAAAGATACCTGCTGAATTCATTGATCTTACAAGTGATGTTGGTTTAACAGCTTATTATCATGTTTAGGTTTTAGCAATGAAAGTATGATCGAGCAAATATTGTTGAAATAACATATGTTTTAATAGATATTTGGGCTAATTATTATTGTGGTAGTATCTGAGAGTCCTGAGCCCAACAATTCAAAATTCTCGAGGGCTTAATTTACTCCAAAGAACCAAACCATTCATCATATTACTAAGGCAAACTGACAAACCTCTGCAAAACTTTTGTAACATATTCTTCTGAGCAGAAGCCAAGATCTGGAGTCAGCGTGTGCAAGCGACAGCGAGCGTTGCTGATGTCGGTCAAATCAATTTCCGCGGTAGCAGTGCTCTCTTCTTGGGGATGTTCAAAAGTTACAGAGATGTATTCGTGACTGGCTGCCGTAACTTCAAACATATAAGCAGAGTCCAGATCTGTTCAATATGAAATAAAACCCAGTTTATAAACATACAAACCATAGAGAGACAGATGGCATTTACAAGTCAACAGCAAGAAACATTAGGTCAATTTGTATATTACAGGAAACCCCAGTATTCGCGGTCTCATGATTCGCAAATTTCTCTGTGGAACGCAGATGCACATTATTCGCAGAAAATTCACCCATTCACGGTATTTTTCACTGCGAATTATTCACTAATTACTGTATTTTCATATCATTTTCATGATATGAAAATGATAAAAGTATTAAAATACTCAGGTATATGCATTTTTAGACGGTTTTTTTGTGCCTGAACTATCAAAATAGGCAGTTATAAATGTTTTTGAGGGTTTTAAGTACAGTGTTTGCGGATTTTAACTATTCGTGGGGGGGGGGTTACCCATTCCCCGCGAATAAGGAGGCTTACTGTATTCATTGTTTCACTCTATAAGGATAAGAGTATGGTTAACCAAAAAATTTCACCTAGTGCATAAAACCGCAGCAATATAACTGACAGCACGAAAAGCATTTTTTCAAATATAACACATTCACACATACTGGACCACATTCAGTCTTACCTTGCTTACTGGCAGGTCTAACGCAAGAAGCAATAAGAGTATTAAAGGCTGTCTGGGCTCGAAGACACATCAGGATACTGGTTATGTGTGTTGGGTGAGTAAACGGAACAGAACTAACCATGACGCCCGGAAGTTCACCAGCGCTGGTCATGAAATAGCAGTGTTGCTGATCTGGCAAAGTCTGAAAGTACAATACAATTAGCAGGCTTCTGTCATATAAAATTTAATGCTACTGTATATTGGCCTGTATTAACACACAGTAATACTAATCAAATATCTAATATTTAAAAATATTCAGTTCACTGAAATTCATAAATGTTTCCTCAGCAATAATAAACAAATTTATCTTTCCAAAATAGCCACAAGTCAACAGGTTAACCATTTCCCGAGCATATGACCAGATGAAACAGTAATTTTAATTCTATTTCCAATTGTCATAAGCACATAAAACACTTCCATCTCTCTCTCTCTCTCTCTCTCTCTCTTTCAACATATAGGATAACCTCACCACAAAGAGTCCCCGGTTACTATTGCATTCAGACCGGCCATCGGACGCTTGCTCCACAATGAGGGAAATCAGCGACTGCTGATTGGAAAGGTCAGCACATTCGAGGCCGGTGACTTCTGTAATGCGCTTGATCAAAGGTAGAGAGAGAGGCAAAGGACTCCTCAACTTCAAGGAGAAACATCCAGGTAATGTCATGCTGTTGTCAGCTGTGAGCCCAGAAAACGAAGGCAACCTGCAAGACGTTAGTGAATGAATTTGTGGGAAATCTGGAAATCTTTTTATATTGGAGTCAAATTTACAATTATTAAAAAAAAAAAGCAAACTTTTAAGATCTATGGTAACTATTTCCTTTGATAAAAGGATTCTGATTTTGACATAAGATAAAACAATTCTGATTTCAACAAAAATATTGGAAAACTACAACTTCACTGACATACATTTTAAAATGCTGGACAAATATCCAATTTTTTTCACTAAAAACTGACCACAACTTCATGAACTTATTCAAGATTACTTTGTACATCTTACTAAAATCGACAGCAATGCCATTCACAAGCACAATAAAGACTTTATAGAGAATCTGCAAAACTTCAGAGGTTTAATATAACATCTTTATTGTATGTATGAATAATCTGAATATTTCCCTCTTAAAAACCTTACCTTTGCCCATTAGCCTGCTGTATGTTCATTAACGTTGTCGTCTGCAGCTTGTGAGACGTCGAGGCATCAATATTCACTGTCACATAATGAGACAAGTTACAGGAAGACAGGGTGTCTGTCGTCAGAGTCACTGAGCGGCCAGCAGCTACGTCCAGAAGTTCGTACGGGGACACGAAATAAACTAAACGCATGGCGTGACCTAATAAGATGGAAAATACAATTATGCACGATCATAAATTAACAATACTGGTAAGCTAACACAGTAACTACAAACAATGTTACTATGCATTAAAGAGAGATCGTACAGAATGGAATTGCAAAGATAAGCATATCACCTTAATAACAGCTAATAATCCTTACAACCCTACTATGCTATTACACAATGTATGTAGTTTGACTCTCACTTTTGGGTCTATGCAATTTTCTTTTCTGTTCTACTAATGATTCTACACGAAGTTTTGTAAACCCAATTTCCACTGGTTTTGGAGAACACTGAATGTGCAAGTCCAAAACAGTAGCACCTAAACTTAACAGATGCTTCTGGGGGTCTAGCCTTGAAGATAAGTAACAAAGTCTCTGAGTTAATTTACAGCCTGTTTGATTAACACAGGCAAACAACAAACAATCCCACACAGTTCCTGGCCTAAACTAACTTGTACTTCACACTAAACATTTAAGAGAGATATCTACAAATGTATCATATGTGAAATGACAGCACAGGAGAAAATAAACCATAATAAGGTATAGCTGATACATACATAAGTCTGCTAAGATGAGGTCCATTAACCTGAGGTGTTCCCACTCCAATGGCTGCTACATTATCTAACATATATACAGCATCCTACAACTTATAATGAAGAAAGTTCATGAACCTTAGTTTCTTTACCCTCCCTATACAAGCAACAGAACAGAACAGAACTGAGAATTTAGGCCAAAGGCCAAGCGCTGGGACCTACAAAGTCATTCAGCGCTGAAATGGAAATTGAGAGTAAAAAGGATTGAAATGTGTAACAGGAGGAAAACCTCGCAGTTGCGCTATGAATCAACTACTAGGAGAGGATGAAAAGCAAGATAGAAAAAGGAATTTGAACAGACATACAGTAAAAGGAATGATAGGGGTTGCCGAAGGACGCTGCAAAGAACCTTAAGTAATGCCTACAGTGCACCACATGAAATGCACTGATGGTACTAAAGGTATCTCCCTATGGGGAACACTCACCGCCTCGCCGACACTGCAGAAGCCCCACTGGAGACTTGAGGACAAGATTATATGGGTCTGTGAGGGTTTCTTGCGCCAATTCAAATAGTTTGGTGAGGTCAGTTTCAAGGGCCTGAGGAAAATCAATGCAAAACATTAAAGGCTTAATTACACCTTCAGATAGGCATCTCTTCATCTTTCTAAATTCATTACCCATGTGTTAAAACATATAAAAACGGCGAGTCCTTCGTTTACCACTTTAACTTCACACCTATATATAAGTTCTTTAGCATCTTGAAGCTCTGATATACTAAAAATAATGGATAATGAAAAGCCCAAACTACATGACTCAATTTTATGACCAGTGCATAAAGGATACTCACCTGAAGAGCCTGAAACGCTTTACTTTTGCTCTTCTTGTCTGCATTCAGTTGATAAATGGAAGAAAATCCTTCCAGATGAGCTGTGAAGTCAGCAAAGTCCCCTCGACTCAAACAATCAACTAGCTCTGGAGACGACTGTAAAATAAATCCAAAGATATTGGTTACATAAACATGTGAAGGAATATTGTTTATGAAATTATTGCTGCTTTAAGAATCAGTTAATTTCCCACCCCCCCCCCAAAACAGAGTTTATTTAGGAAGCAACTCAATTTAATGATGGATGAAAGTGTTATCTAAACTGCAGATATTTCCATCCGTACAGTATTGCAGGATTTTGAAATATTAAAAACAGTGATGTTTCAACCATTCCTTATCTTAGTAAACTTGAATGTTCAACGTGATAGAAACTGGAAGTTCAATTAGTTACTCATAAGCATAAAATCTGAAATACACCTAAGTTGCAAAAGAATTTGCTATGTGCCTCTCCACACTGATGGATGCTAGATGCCTTTGACCCACACATTTCTATTATCACCTGTGGGGACTTGGCTTTCCTCTCAACTACTGCTAACAGCCAGTTATTTCACTAGTTACGTAAGTACTGTCGCCACCTATTTTCCAGCGACACATAAAAAAAGTTGGAATCTTCTACCAATTAGTATATGTAATGGGCAGCAGTAGAACAGTTTCAATTTATGTATCCAAAACACACCAAATGACCATAATAAGGAAAGTATACCTATGGGACTTCCTATTCAAGGTCCCTAGCTTGCTACTCAAAATCAATCCTTACAATGGAAAAATAGCACCTAAGATCTCTTCTTTTTTTATGCTCAATTATGGAAAGCTGAGCATGGAAAAATTATAAACATTTAAAAATACAGAAACTTGCAAAATACCTTAATGATCTACAGCAATTACTAATAGGTCACTATGAGGACCTACGGAAAGTATAAAGCATCACCCACTAAGAAGGAAAAGCCATGGTGGAAAGAAAGCAATAATGTATAGAGCATCAACTACTTCACTGCTAGAAATAAACAACAACGTATTTCCTACCTGTCCTTCCCGTGCATTTTGGTCCCCAGCAAGCTCTACTTTGACATCACGCACTCTGCCATCAGGGTCCAGCAACACCTCTACGTAGAACATGTCACACGACACAAACACCTCAGACCCCGTGGTCGCAGCTGTAAACTTCAACCTGGTGATGAAATACACAGTCAAATACACCAATGAACACAATTAAAATATTTGCTTGTATCTCAACAAAACACACAGTAGAATAGCATACAGAATTTAGGTCAAAGGCCAAGCACTGGGACCTATAAGGTCATTCAGCACTGAAATGGAAATTGACAGTAAAGAGGTTTGAAAGGTATAAAAGAAGGAAAACATCGCAGTTGCATTATGAATTAATTGTTATGAAAGGGTGGAAAGTAAAATGGAAGAAAGAGAATATGAAGGAGCTACAGTAAAAGGAATGAAAAGAGTTGCAGCTGGGAGTCGAAGGGATGCTGCAAAGAACCTCAATTAAGCACTAACCCTCTTACAGGAAACAACATAAAGAGTAAAACCCCAGAATGTTGTGTAAAGTTTTGAAAGATATCTATTCTATTTCCATGGAAACCAACACAACTCTATTACAAATAAGAAAAAGCAAAGGTTTTTTGCATCAGTAATGGACATTACAACTGACAATTCAAATATGTAAAGCTGTATTAACTACTAACATCCAACCTCACGCGAAACAAAGGAGACCTCTTACCCAAGCTGCCTTGCAGTAGCCTCCAGTCTCTCAACCATGGCTGACAGAGACGTAACTTTAATATTATTCTGGAGTGAGTCAAGGCACAATCCTAAAGCTGCACGCTCACCGGGATCAAGAATGTGATGTTTGTTCTGTTTAAATTTAAAACACATGATGTACATTAGTGGAACAATACAGTTCATCTAACTGATATAACATATAACGCAGTAATGTTTCTTCAACACTGTAATGGTAAACTAAACAAAAGCCACCCTTTATACCATTAAAATAAAAAATCAAGCTGCTTTAATATGAATTTGCCTGCCTGGTTTAAATAGAATATACACTTTAGGCCAAAAGCTAACTGGGACCTATGAGGTCATTCAGAGCTGAAATGAAAATTGAGAGTAAAAGGTCAAAGAGGTAGAAATATTTGAAAGGTGTAATAGGAGGAAAACCTCGCAGTTGCACTATGAAACAATTGTTAGGAGAGGGTGGAAAGTAAGATGGAATAGAGAGAATATGAACAGAAAAAGGAATAATAGGGATTGCAGCTACAGGCTAAGAGACACTGCAAAGAACCTTAAGTACTGCCTACAGTGCGCTGCGTAAGAACTGACGGAACTACCCCCTATGGGGGCAGGATTTCTAGAGTGCATTTTGGAGCTTAAAACACTCCTCAGACAAACTTGCATTACCATAATGGCCTGCTTGATCCCCTTCGCTGATTCCACGAGGGTCTGAAAGCCTCCTGCTTTGCTTCGCAGACGTTCCATGAGAACCTCCATCTGCCATGCTGTGCTTGTCGTTGTAGTGGTTATGGTGGTTGTAGTGGCTGTTGATGGAGTGGCACCAGTGCACCTCCCTGCGACTGCATCCTCACCAGCTGACGAAAAAGAGGGAGAATTATTTTGGCATAAAAAGGGATGAGAGTTTACCAAGGAACTGATACAATAAAAAAAATCCATGTACAAAACAAAGAAGGCACAAATTAACATGACTTGTGGAGAAAATGAGTGATTTTTAACAATACCCTTGAATGATGGCATTCTTTCTGTTTTAGATGTGAAAAAACATAAACCTACAGTAAGAAAATAAATGAAACAGAAGACTGAACCCAGTGGCTATTTCTAAAAATCAAGATTTCAATACGAGATATTTATAAGCTACTTGATATGATGTAGTGTGAAATGTTAATGGACAAGTGGACTAAGGAGGTTAAGTTGGCTGAAAATGGTCTTATCAGGACTAAAAGCACCTGTTACAGACTTTACTTCTTTGCTATGAACTGCATTTCCTAAGAACTAACCATGTTAATGTTTAACAAAAGCCTGCTTGGCATCTGGAAGCTGCTATTTTATTCTGCTTCCCTTCTATGACAAATTAAATAAAGAAAAGGCAGATGCCACCTCACATGGGTCCAAGACCAACGCAAAATTCATTTCAGCCACAAAATACTCTACCCATAAGACAATGACAAAATGAATTGTCTAAATGCTTTTGTTTAACACAAACAAAATTTCCTAATTATTAAAATATGGGGCTATAAAAGCTATTCACACCTGGTTTTACACAGTCTTCTATTACATTACAATATCAATCACAGCTAAGTCTGACCTAAGCTACAATTTTATTTCTCAAATTACGAAATTTTGTACCCCACTCCTAGAGATGAATGAGCTAAAATGAAAACTTTCTTGTACACAGAACCAACTGTTAATATTTGACAAAATTTACTGCCTGATAAATACTGTATTACTGTAATATTTTTTCATGAGAAAAGCATTGCCAACAGCTTGGTCAGGCCATCCAGTTTTCAGTTTCTGTTGCTTAAATAAAATGCACAGCCTTCTACCAAAGTATACTACAACAGAACTTGAAATCATCCTAAATATTTCCCTGACTGTACGCCTACACTTAAGCAACTATACAATCGTAACTAGGACTTTAGTTTCCGCCTCATATACAACCTCCCAGCTAAAACCATGGGCTACAATGCCAAACTAAGTGGCCTAACTTCAATACACATAATATATTTAACTCCAGCATTAAAAACCTCTTAAGGTAACAGTTTTGAAAGCGAATGATCCCAAAGTTATTAAAGTGGCTCTCTTCTCAGAACCCTACAATAACTGCTAATCGCTTTTCATACAAACAGGCTTGCTGTGGCCCCTCGTGCTTACACCCTTAAATGACGTTACGTAGGTCTGGGGGTCCAGTGGAAGGGAGGCTCACACTTGGGTATATGACATTCCATCCTAGGTGAGATGGGGTTAGTTACATCAGGATGCATTCCTTTTCTATAATCATTGGTGTTACTGATCATTGCTGCTGCATGCATCAATATAAGTAATTATCATGTGATTCTCCACAGGTAACAATAGCATAGATTATTTTTCTTAGGCCTACCACCTACAAGAGACTAGGCAACGTCAACTCTTAAGTACACACAAGAACTAGTGCTTTTGCCAGAGATATTTTATTTTTCCATATGTTTTGAATGAATATTGTCATCATTTCCTTCACATACCACTTGTTTCTGTTTTACTAATATCCCACCCTACCCATCCAAAATTCAGCAAACCAGGACCCCTGGCTATGGATTTCAAAGAGGTTAAAAAAACAATGAGAAAACTGGCATACATCAGAAAAACATTATTTCAACAGGGGTACAACATAAACTAGCCTACAGGGGCCAGCCCTAGGAGAGCTGTTAATCAGCTCAGTGGTCTAGTAAAACTAAGCTATATTTAACCAGACCCTCACCTACCTGAGGGGACGTTGCCTAAACCAACATTGGGTGTCATAACCTCATAGCTATGCTAGAATGCATCCTAGAGATTTTAAAGCATAAATTCACACACATCTCCCTTTGTTATGGAAATCTAAGGAAGACCTCTATATGGAGATGTTTATTAATGAAATTTTTTGAACGAACAAAGCAGAAAATGTTGTATATGATGCAGTACACGTGAGATGACTTGAAATAATCACCAAATTAATGTGAGAAATTTGCCATCTCATTTGTTTTTATGCAGAGAAGCTCCACAGGGCTCCATGTTTAGTACCCGAACCTGAGAGGATTAATATAAAAGCCTAAACATAAGACAATAAATTCCTCGCATTATTTCAGTATATTTCTCAAGTTACCTCACCTGTACTGCATCACATATTACATCCTTTTCTAAATTGTTCAGTCAAACAATGTCACGATAAAACACTATCTTCGTACAGATGTCTACCTTAGAATTGCCCTTAGTTATGTTATAAGAAGAAAATGACATTCAAAACCTTCCACAAGATATTCTTAAATACAAATACATTACATTTCCATACTCACAACCTAACGAATTCACACTGTGTGGAGAAGAAATATAATCATTTTGATAAAAGGTTTATATAGGGTTAGACTAGAATCTAAAATACTGTACATTCACCTTATTAAGCCTGGCCTAGGCTATACCTTGCCCCTACAGTAAAATTAAAGACTACTACCAATGGCCGGTTCCTGCAGTCGCCAATCAGAATATTTACCATTTTTTATTTATGCTTCTAATTATGTTCATGTCTTTTGTTTATGTTTATAATGTTTCCCATCATTATTTTGTGTTTTTACGCTCATCTCTGAGGGACTGGTAATAAAAACAGAGCAGTGAAACTGAAGACTACTATCGTGGCCTGGTTTTCCCATCAGTCGCCAATCGGAATATTTAGCCTACCACCTTTATTTTATGTTATTGATTGTTTATGTCCTTTATGTTAACAACATTTACCATATTTTTTGTTTGTGTTTTTAGTCTACACTCATCCCCGGGGGACTCTTACTAAACATGGAGTAGAAAAACTGAAGACTACTACCACGGCCTGGTTCCCACCAGTCGCTGACCAAAATATTTACCACCGTTTACTGTGCTTTTGATTACGTTTATGTCTTTTGCTTATGCTTATGATATTTACCGTCTTTTGTCTGTATTTTTACACTCATACCACAGCTGATTCCAGCCAGTCACCAATGGGAAAATTTACCGGTACCATCTTTCATTTCTTCGGAGTGCATTAATATTTTTTGTTTGTGTTTTTACTGTCATCACCAGGGGACTGGTACTAAACACGGCAGCCATTTTGCATGAAATCTGGGAGTTACAGAACCAGATGGCACGGTAGTAAGTCTTCATTTTTACCTGAACTACTATAGGTAGCCTAGGCTACAGGCTTAAATACAGGTCTACAGGATACGACACCTGCATTTGGACGGCCTAAGCAAGAAAAATATGACTAGCGAGTTATTTTATATTCATGCTAAGAATATCGACTTATTTTTCGTTTATATTAATTGAAATTAATAAAAATATAAACGATTTTCCCGACACACGAAGTCTGGCATTCCTAGGAAGGTAGATGACCACGAAACCATAAAATAACCAACAACAGATTTTATCCCTGCACTTATAAGCGAATTCCTCACAAATACGGACAGGATACTTTAATCCTGCGGGTATATATCCAACACACGAATAATTCCGGGCCATAGAAATACCCAAAAAACGTCAAAATACCCTTCCTTCCCCCTTCCCATACTGATCGCAGTTCGCTAACGTTCGCCATGGCTACATTTGGAGGCGTCGTTTTAATATTTCTTCGACATTAATACTTCCCCAAATTCGTCTGGTGACTTATAAATACTTTATAAGCAATCCGACACGACGTGAGAGCAAAATGGGACGTAATAACAACATACTTTGTACTTTGGAATTTGTCTCCAGCAAAGGCCTTTCGGTGGTAGCCATTTTCAGATGTTTACTAAATTCGTCCGAATGCTTTGACGGCGTGGAGATTTTCGGAATTTAAGAGGTTATCTGCTATATTTTCAGCTCTAAATTGGTATATAAGATCCATTTATATAAAATACTTATTTTAGTTGTCAAAAACAGCGTTGTGGTATAACATTCTCAGTAAATTCTCTATCGAAGCCATTTTCACAGTTCCGGACGTCCTGCGAATCAAATTGCGTTTAGAAAATACACAAAGATTTTTATTGGTCCAAATAATAGGTCAAGCAATAAACATCAAATTTCTAAGCGAATTATCTTTCAAATGTTTCCGACTGATAACATATGTCATCAATACGTGGCTCCTCGTTCGGAAAAATGGATATTGTCTCTCAGTCGAGCTGTTTTCGGGGTTTCGAACGCGGTAAAAATACCTTTCCCCGTCTCCTCCAAATTCCTTACAGTTAGGAATTTGGAAAGGGGTGTCTCTCGAAACATCAAGAGCCCGTGCTGGCATAAGACCATCTCGCGGATTAATGATAACATTTTCCTTGGATATTATGAATATTACAACTATTTCTTCTAGGTTAAGCCTTATATATCATGTAGAATCATCAGCTTGGCACACGCTTGATACTGGCTACGTAAAGTGCCTGGTGTGTTAAATTACACGGCACAAGTGGTAATACATATGCCATTTTTACATAGGAATGTGGCTATGCAAATACTGATTTTTTATATATGTGAAATAGCTTGGGTACACGCATGCACACACATGCACGTATATATATAGTATACACACACACACACACACACACACACACACACACACATATATATATATATATATATATATATATATATATATATATATATATATATATATATATATATATATATAATCATGAACGGAATATGACAAGTCATAATGTAATTGCTAGATTAAGTTGGCCTCATACCAGAACGAATTTTAGCTCAGTGTAACCTAAAAAGAAACTGCATCTTACATTTAAAAAGAGGATCTTCTGTATATTTGTACCGCTAACTTGATGATTATTAATATCATTTCTAAGGAAAATTTTATGTGCAAAACAAAAACATATGTTAAAACAAAGAAAACTAATAAATCTTACTATATAAGTGAAATGTTTAATACAGGCAGTCTACAAGCAATGTGAATTCCAAGTTCACTATAAAAATCGGTTGGTTGGTTGGCCTTATGTCAACATAAGGGGGATGGTGAAGTGTTGAAGTGACCTAGAGACCTGGTGTGGACCCCTGGATGTGATGCAACCAACCGAATTCTGTCCATTTCATGAGCACATATCAGTTATAATTTCCCCTGGGTTGATGTTGGTTATTCCCAAGGTATACATAATGTTATATTCGTGATATATATATATATATATATATATATATATATATATATATATATATATATATATATATATGTATATTTATATATATATATATAATGTTTATATACCATATTGGTGTGTATATATATATATATATGTATATATATACGTATACATAAGTGTGTGTGTATGTTTTACTCTAACTAAAACTGAATAGATTCTTCAGAACTACCAGTGCATTGAACGCTGCAGTATCTGTCATTGCGGTATGTACTAAATCATTTACTGTACCTTAGCAGAGTTCAACAACCTTCTACTAGTACTTGCTCTAAGCTGAAAGTAGCCTTCCCGAGATATATATATATATATATATATATATATAATATACATTCATATAAAATATAAATGCAAAAATGTATAATATATATATACACACACATATGCATATGTATGTATATATGCAAGCACATTTGCAATGGACTGTGCCTGCGTGTGCAACTGGTCTCAATCAATAATTGTGTCTAGCTTGCAAGACAGAACGACCTTCCCCCCTGAACTCCTCGTCGTCTGGACACAGACACACTCACACACAGACACACTCACACACAAAATAATAATAATAATAATAATAATAATAATAATAATAATAATAATAATAATAATAATAATAATAATAATAATTAGTGACTTTTCTGACTGGAAGTATACTTTGTGAATTCATTCCTTTCTTTGCTGTTTAATTGTCTTGCGTTTATTGTCTTTCATTAAAACAGTCTTCTTGTTCTGTGTCACTGACTTTCGTCAAATGAAAGACATGCGAAAGATTTTATATATATATATATATATATATATATATATATATATATATATATATATATATACATATATTATATTTTATATAACAATAACTTCTCGCTGCTGGGAAGAAAGGGCGTTGGGTCGGGTATGATACATGAAACATACGTACCGGGGTCTAAGCGATGTCAGGCAGGGCAGCCGATCGAGACCACAGGTCTACCCCAAAGCCAAATCAAAAAGTCCTTCAAAAGAAGGCATCATGCTTACCCCATACAAAAATGGGAATAAAAGCACGTTAAAGAAGAAGAAGAAGAAGAAGATTATACATCATATATATATATATATATATATATATATATATATATATATATATATATATATATATTTCCAGGAACATGAATCATTTATTTGTGACGTTTTTATTTGTTTTTATTTGTTTTATCTTTTTTTTCTCGTTTAATTTAGAATTTATTGTGCATGCTTCATGCTTCCATAAGGAGAGAGAGAGAGAGAGAGAGAGAGAGAGAGAGAGAGAGAGAGAGAGAGAGAGAGAGGTGACTTTGTAATTTTTTTGTTTTATATTTTTTTGTTTTATTTAGAATTTATTGTGCATGCTTCATCATGTTTCCTAGAGAGAGAGAGAGAGAGAGAGAGAGAGAGAGAGAGAGAGAGAGAGAGAGAGAGAGAGAGAGGTGACTTTTCATTAGTGTTTTTCTTATTTTTCCTTTTTTGTTTTGTTGAGAATTTATCGTACATGCTTCGTGCTTCCACAAAGTATGAGAGAGAGAGAGAGAGAGAGAGAGAGAGAGAGAGAGAGAGAGAGAGAGAGAGAGAGAGAGTAATAGAGCAATCGTCATGCTATTGAACGCACCTGCAGTCAATTGCACGTGCATGTGTACGTATGCACGTGTGTGTGTGTTAGAGAGAGAGAGAGAGAGAGAGAGAGAGAGAGAGAGAGAGAAAGAGAGAGAGAGAGGCAAACAGACAGACTGTAATTAACCGTCGTGATGAGAGGTATAAAAAAGAGAATAAAAGGTCTTGTTAAAGTGAGGATTACCTCGTCGAGGTCTGTTAGAGTGAGGGTTACCTCGTCAAGGTCTTGTTAAAAGGGTAAATTACCCGGTCGAGGTCTCATTAGTGTGAGGATTACCTCGTCGAGGTCATGTTTAGAGCGAGATTTACCTCGTAGAGGTATTGTTAGATTGGGGATTACCTCGTTGAGTTATTGTTGGGCGTGTTAGGTTTGCCTCGTTAAGTGCCTGTTAAATTAACAATTACCTCATTGAGGTATTGTTGAGAGTGAGGATTACCTCGTCGAGGTATTGTTGGGCATGTGAGGTTTGCCGCATTGAATGCCTGTTAAATTAACAATTACCTCGTCTAGGTATTGGTGTGTGTGTGTGAGAGAGAGAGAGAGAGAGAGAGAGAGAGAGAGAGAGAGAGAGAGAGAGAGTTGAGTGCCGGGTAAATCAATAATTACCTCGTCGAGGTATTGTTGGAGTGTAAGGATTGCCTCGTCGAGGTTTCTTCAAGTAAAGACGGCTTAAAGGTTGCCTCCCCAGAATCAAGTTCCTGTCGCTTAAGCTTTGAAACTTTGATAGTTTTATCGATACCTTATTGATTGGGACTGCTTGATGTTCCTTGACTTATTGATTGATAGGTTTCTGTTAATCTGGCGTCGTCGTTTTCCTCCAGAAACCCGCTCATTCACTTCTAAATACCTCTCTCTCTCTCTCTCTCTCTCTCTCTCTCTCTCTCTCTCTCTTCTTCTTCTTCTTTTTCTTCCTTCCATCCTCTCTGCATAACTAAACCCCAGAAAACCTGTCACATCTGAATTCTGGATGAAGAAGAATAGGTTTCAGTGTGATAAATAATTGATTGACCGAGAGAGAAAGAGAGAGAGAGAGAGAGAGAGAGAGAGAGAGAGCCACTCTAGTAATAGGTTTATATGTGCATATTTTTTTTTTATCGATTTACAGCTGATGAGATAGTCAAATACCCTTAATCTAAAACTTACCAGTTGTTTATTACCTGATAATTCATGATTCTCCTTTCGTTACTGAGTACTTATGACGTAATCACGGTAAAAATAAAAAAAATCACAAAATTAAATAAATTGAAGGATTTGTGTGAAAATCTTGGGAAAATTATTACACATTTATTAAAAATCTTTGAGTTTAAATTACAAGTCTTTTTTCAATATGGCGGACGAGCCGCGGTCAACGGTCAAGGTGCATTTCTTGAAATGTCTCACTAAAGACAATATCAAAACATTAATAAACTAAAGTATATGTATGAGTGTATTAAAGTAGATTTATGAAAATATTAGGAAAATTATTATGCATTTAAGATCTTTTATGGGTATAAAAGTCTTTTTTCAATATGGTGGAAGAGCCGCGGTCATTGGTCAAGGTGCATTTCTTGAAATGTCTCAAGCGTTGCCTGATGAGTCGGACTCTAGTTTATCCGCATAACTGGAAACCTCCTTGGGCGGAGAGTTGAGGCGTGTCCGAATATCACTTAACATACTTTCTCGAGACACCCTTTTATGCATCTTATCGTTCGGAATTCTTTTTACACATGAATTAAATATATATTTATGAGTCGTAATTTTCGGCAATGTCATTTTTTTATGGTGAGTAGTTCTTAAATAGTCCTCGTCAGACGTGTAATTACGAACGTCATTCTCGGAAGCGACTCTTTCGGACACGCCTTCTGGAGACGATGTTGCCGAAGGACTACCAGTCTTGTTTATGTTGCTGTTGAGTCGTGTTGTGGTGGATATAACGCCCCTGGAATTATTCGAAGTTCGACACATTCGACGAAGCCCTCCCCACCCAAAGGTAATTGAGTATATTACTGAGATTTTTTGTCGACTTGGGGATTGTATTCTGGTAAATAAGGTCGATTATTGGCCCAGATATGAGAGTATTCGAGGGGTCCCGGTATGGGGGAGTGTGTTTAGCCTTAGAGCCTATGGTAGTCACTTATCTTCGTCTGACATTTTTGGGGGGGAATTTGGAAAGGAGGCGTTTTTATATGTGATTTTTTTTATTATATTTTATTTTAAATAACTTAAATGAATGTATTTTAACACTGTGGAGTTTTCTGGGCTATTTCTCCTTATGGTTTACCATACCTGCGGGAGGGGACGGTTGTAGGTAGTGGGCTTAGGGTAGCCATCCGTTAGCGCAAGTTCGAATTATGCCGTAGCCTCCTTGAGCCTATTTACGCCCGCCGTAGGCTCAGGCTAGCCATATCAATGGCAGCATGGTCTAAGGTAAATGTTTTATATGAAGTAGTTCTAAATAAGGTGAAACTGAAGGCTACTACCGCGGCCTCGTTCCCGCCAGTCGCCGACCGGGACATTTACCGCCTTTAATTCATGTTTTTGTATATGTTTCTGCCATTTCTTTATGTTTTTGATAAATACTGTCTTTTCTTTATGTTTTTACATTCATCCCTAAGGGGCTGGTACTAAACACGGCATCCATATTGTATGTAAACTGGTAGTTGCATAAACCAGAGCAGCGCAGTAGTATTGTTCTTTTTTACTCCAAAGAATTGTAATCTACAAGTCGTGAAGTAGCCATGCCCTATATAGGCCTGTTATGAGTCGAAGTAGGATAAGCTAGCCCATGTAGCCTAAGCTAGTAGCCTGCAAGCAAGGTAGCCCAAAGAACGCATGGCCATCAGTAGCACACTGTTTACTGTTTTTCTTTCCTACTTAATTCATTGTAGACGTGATAATGCAGAAAACACATTCAAGCATAGTCCATATGATAATCAAATCTACATTTAGAGCATTCACAAAAAAGAAAAGTCTTTAGTTTTTACTTGAACGACTTGATATTTTCAGTCCTCCTGATTTTGTCTACAGTAGGATTGCATCATAACCCTGACTTTACTTAGGCCATCGCATAGCATCTTACATGAACCAGGTTGCTTCTAGCTCCCCCCCCCTTCCCTTACCTGATTATAAGTACATGACTGGAATGCTTATGTAATTTGGCCATGTTCCTCAGGCCATCAAAAGAAAGCTTGAATTTCAGGTCAATGGCCCCTGTGGTCTTGTTCCATATGAAAAGGGTTCATTATCTGAATATGATAAGACTACTCCCATAGCCTAAGTGTACTGTATTATCCATCCATCCCCAGGATGAGTAGTAACAGTTGTTTCATAATTTATCCTTTAATCCTACTAAACTATACTGCCCCATTACATATAGGAAATTTTTTTTGTTCTGGGCATTTGTAGCCATATCATAACAGTATTTCAGTGTGCCCAATTCATTTGGTGTTCGACTGTCTTTTCATGATTTATTTATAGTAGGGAAGATGTTTTGTTTCTTAAAAGTTATCCACATTCACTGCAGATAAGTGTATTACTTATTTTTATGATTATCAAGACACTGTAGCCACCGGAGTGAAAATGAATCACATAATATATGCCTCGCCAGTATTTTATGGTGCTGTTCAACCTGAATTAAACACAGGTATAATAATCTTAATCAATCCATATTAGAATTTAAAACTAATCCCAGGGCCCCAAGTGATGTGTGACATCCCCCCCCTCAATATTTGCTGTCTGTTACTTAATTTTGAAATAGCCATGAAGTTCTTGTCAAAATTTAACCAGACCTTTATTCATGTTGTCTGTTCTTGGGATTAAGAATTGGTTTATTTATGGGATTACTAAACAAGGCAGGTTAGATGCATGCCAAAGTTCATATAAATGGGATGTTTAGTGAGGTAGGTCAGTGTAACAAGAAGTTGGAAAGCAAACTTTTGTTTTATTTTTAGCTAAAAGCCTATTTTGAACATAAATTGATATTGACTGAAATTTCATTTGGCATTACCCCAAAATTTTGGGTGATTGAGATGTGGTGCTTGTTTAACATAATTATTTATTGCTTTAAATCTCACATGCCCAGTGTCTTCATACCCCTACTGAAGCACAGTTATTCCGAGATGTCATCCTGCTTGTTTACCAGAATTCCAAATAATCTTTACTAATGTTCTAACCGTTTCAAAATGTACCATGTTGCTTCTGGCATTAGCATTCTTTTTCAAGTTTTGCTCCATGAAAGTGGAGTAGTAGTTGATGTATGTGTATGAATTTTGGAAAAAAAACATTTCTTATCATCATAAATGTTATTTCAGCTTTTCCCTTTAAGGGATTAGATGTGAGATTAATTCACTCCATCCTTCTCTGTGCTCCTTCAGCCAGAACTCCCATCATGTCCAGGTCATTGTCCATCCACTTTCTCCATGATTTCTTGGGCCTTCCATTTGGTCTTCGCCTTGCTGCTCCTTTATCGACTGCTTCTCTTGCCAATTAGCCTATTCCTCAACCCTTCTTGTCACTTACTTTGTGATCTAGATTTTACTTGGTTTCAGAATTGTTCGTGTAGGTAGCTTTGGAAGTTTTTTGGTAGGTTTCATGAATTTTTCTTTAGCTGTAGCTGTAATAAATAGTCGTCAGGTTTTTGGAGCATAGCTGAACATCTTTTGTTGTGATGAGCGCAACTTAATTAAAGTACTCTGTAGTTTGCAATACATTTCAATACAGCACATAATTTCAGCATAACTTGGATATCATTGTCAGTTATTTCTTTTGATTTTAACTTTGCTATACAGTCACTAATACATTTAAAGTTCATGATGTTAAAATCGTTCATAAACTCCAATTTAAAATATTATTGCTCCAAGAAGATTTACTTTTGTTATGTATTTTAGTCACCAGTTTGTGTGTAAGATGTAAGCCTTGGATAGAGTGGGATGATTTGCTTCATTGATGACATGCAGTAGGTTGAGGACATGGTTTAGTCATCCAGAATTTCCTGTACAGTGTTTGGTCTAGTTTAGAAAAAAACCTTCATGCACTAAGAAAATTAACTGCATATTGTGAAATAAAAAATTTTGTACATTCTCGTAGGTGGTGATTTCTTAATATTAGGAAAAGTTATTGATCCAGTTAAAAATTTTTGCATGAAGAATTATTAGTCCTTGAATGCATGATTTTTTTAAAACAAATCATTGTATAAATTTGACAGGAAAGAGGTAAAGGCTTTGTGTTTTGTTGGTAAGTGTTCATTTCCTGACATTGCTGTCACTAGTGATTTATATCAAGTGTATGTTGTGTATTGCATTTTCTTGTAGTAATGTTTAATCTAGCCACAAATTTGAATATGCTGCATATTTAGTTTATACAGTGGATGTGTAAATGCTGATTCTCATTGTATTTTGCTGAAACATTTACCTTTAAAACCCTTTTTGGCTTTAAAGGTAAACATTGAGTCAAGACATTGTTTTCTGACAGTTAGTATTGTTGCTGAAAATAGTCATATGCTTATGAGACCCTTTTAGATGCACATACAAAATTGCAGGTACTTTCCAAGTAGCCTTTAAAATGAGTAAATATGAACTTATATTTATTCAACAAATCAGTTATCATTCACGGTTTTCTGAACTGATAGCCAAGAGCAAGTTTTAGTTTTCTGTAAAAGAAAACTATTGTGCTGGCTTTTTCTGTCTATCCGCACTTTATTCTGTTCTCATTTTCTGTCCGCACTTTTTTATGTCTGCCCTCAGACCTCAAAAACTACAGAGGCTTGAGGGCTGCAAATTGGTATGTTGATCATCCACCCTCCAATCATCAAACATACCAAATTGCAGCCCTCTAGCCTCAGTAGTTTTTATTTTATTTTGTAGGTTAAAGGTAGCCATAATCGTGCTTCTGGCAACGATATAGGACAGGCCACCACCAGGCCTTGGTTAAAGTTCATGGGATGTGGCTCATACAGCATTATACTGAGACCACCGAAAGTTAGAGCTATTTTTGTTGGCCTTGATTATGCGCTATAACGGATGTGCAGAAAACTTGGTTGCTCCCAAAGAAACTTTGGCACATTTTTTACTTGTTTCATAGTGTTGTTAGTCTTGTGTTCCACAAGGTGGTGTTCTAGGGCCTTTGTTGTGTTTAGTTTCTGAAGCATACATTTCCTAGAATTAGATAATAACCATCAAAGTTTTGTCAATAAGACCTA
>NC_089761.1:34279272-34284272 GCF_040412425.1 Macrobrachium rosenbergii | reverse complement strand
TTATTTTTTTTAGCTTTTGAGTTGAATTGGCTTTAGTATTACTGGGGTTTATTTTTTGTTTAACTTTTGAGTTGAAATGGTTTTTAAGATTTAGTGTTTACGGGTTTTATTTTTGGTTTAGGTGTAGAGTTGAAATGGTTTGGTTTCAAGTTTTAGTATTTAATGGGTTTTATTTTTGGTTTAGCTTTTGAGTTGAAATGGTTTGGTTTATGTTTTAGTATTCATGTCTGTGTGATTTGTCGCAATTTGGTTAGATGTTAAAATATTTGGTTTTAAATAAGTTGTAGTAAAATATTTGGTTTTTACCTAAATCATTTAAATTTTGTAGTAAAGGTTTCTTGGTTTTTATATAAATATATTGAAAATACTGAACATATATATATATATATATATATATATATATATATATATATATATATATATATATATATAATTACTCCTATTTTACAAATTGACTCCTATTTTACAAAGGTCATGAAGAAGCACTGACTTCCCTTACGACGAAGCCATCTTGAAGCGCACCTCCTCGCTTCGTGAAGACGTCAAGTACCACGTGGTGCTTTATGAAGGCACCACGAGGGGCTTTGGCCTTCACGGAGATTCATGCTTTGTGAAATATAAAAAAAAAAATTAAAGAACTGGTCGTCGGTAAGAACTTCATGTACTTACAAAGGTTCGGGAAAGCAGACGGCTCCTGTGAGCTTGTTCCATATGATTAGGTTTCATCTTCTGAATAATAATAATAATAATAATAGTTAATATAATAATAAAATGCAATAGTCAGCTGAATAAAATATAGATGATAATAATCCATATACTTTATAAAGATTGCACTGAGGCAACTTTAAAAGCTGTCACGAGCTTTATAAAGATTGTACCGAGGCAGCTTTAAAACCGGTCACGCCACCTAAACATTGTGCGTGTGTGTGTGTGTGTGTGTGTGTGTAGGACATCAAAGCCTGTGCGTGGGTTCAGACAAAAGCTCTCTGGGCTAGTATGCAGACCGTCTGAGCGTGTATATGTGAGTGCGTACGTTTGTTTGTGTTTTGGGCTTTCCTGCGCGTGCGCCGTGGCGCCGATGGGTGGTGATAGCACGCTGAAAAGGGACAGTAGACATCAGTGTGGTATCGGTGGGACGAGGGATTGGCCGGCGTCTGGCACTGTGGGAGTGGCACCGCCCCCCTTGTAAAGTACAGCAGTGCCACAAACCGAATTCCGATTATACACGCCTCCTGGGTTTCGATAGTGACTCGATTTAGTTATTTATTTTTGTTTGTTTTGTTTATCTTTGGCTGTGGTTAATTATCTCTGCGCCTCTGCTGTTAAGTGGTGGGAAGCTTTGATATTTTAATGTTTTATATATATATATATAATAATGAAATTTGGATTCTGTTTTGCATGATGAATTGAAATCTCTCCCAGAAAAACCTGTTTGATTTTGCAAAGAGACTTTTCTTTAAGTCAAAAAATATAAATAAAATGATTTACATTGCTGTGATTTTTTTCGTTGATTTACTTGTTTTTCAATTAAACTAATCTAATTCGATTTTTAGATAACTTTAATATATATATATATATATATATATATATATATATATATATATATATATATATATATATATATATATATATATATCTCACTGTTTATTGCCATATTATGGAGTTATTGAAGTGCGCGTAAAAAAGTTTCTTCTCGTAATGAATTTATATGAATATGTTTGCTTATTAAAATGGTTTACAGAAATAACTGTCATTCTGAATGTGAATTTATGAAACTTGTTTACAGAGATGTTGTGTCATTACCATTGAATTTTTTTCTTGTTATTAGCGTATCGAAATTATTTTCAGTTCAATTATTTTTATTAACGTATGTAAACAAAACCTCAAATTCTACAATTGGAAGAATTCGCTGACGTAATTATTCTCCTCGTATGGATTTATATAAAACATTCGTTTTAAAAATTTACATAAATGACATAAATAGCGTGATATTAACATGTAGAAATTACTGTCAGTAGCTGTCATTATTACTGTAATTTTTTCGTGTTATTAGCGTATAGAAATCATTGTCAATTGTAAATTTTTTCCCGTTATTAGCATATGTAAATCACTGTCAGTAGCTGTCATTATTTCTGTAATTTTTTTGTGTTATTACCGTATAGAAATCATCGTCGATTGTAAATTTCTTTCGTGTTATTAGCTTACAGAAATCATTGTCAGGAGCTGTCATTATTATTGTAAATTTTAAAGCTTAAAACCAAACCATTTCAACCCAAAATAAAACCCATTAATACTAAAACTTAAAATCATTTCAACCCAAAACCATTTTTTACTTAAAAAAAAATGATTTGGTAACACCCAGAGACGAAACTGTGCCACGGAAAAAAATTAAATAAATAGATCAAAATGCGTACTTGAATTCCGCGTAAAATATTCAGGTCTGCCTGGAAAGTCCCGCATGGAATTGTCACCTTTAAGTGAAGCGTATGTGTGCTTGAAAGTTATGACTCGAATCTTTTTTTTAAATCTTACTTTCGTGCATTAGGGAATCTTTTTAAATCTCACTGTCGTGCATTAGTTGAGCGGTCCCTGAGTTTGTGGTATGTGAATGTATGATACGGCTTGTTTTATGTGTAGTTTTTGTGACTGAATTTCATTTTTTTTATTATTATTATTATTATGGGTTCCGATTTTATTTATTTATAGATTTCTTTTATTTGATTTATAAATAGATTTTTAAAATTTAATTTTTAGATTTTTAAATTTGATTTATAAATAATTTTTTTTATTTGTTTTATAAATAGATTTTTAAAATGTAATTTTTAGATTTTTAAAATTTGATTTAAAGCAGATTTTTTTTACGCTTATCCTGTCGAGTATGTTTTGAAATGTTTATTGTTGTAAGAATTGCCCAGAACGGATAAACATTTTTTAAAAAATATTTTCTGTGTTGAAAATTGTAATCAGGAAATGTGAATAGTGAAGATCTTAAAAAATACACAAGGGAATGTAATTATTGTTTCGAAAACTAATGAAATACATCAAGGAGTTAATTACTGCTTCGAAAATCAAGGAAATACATCAGGAAATGTAATTTGAAAAATAAATACATCAGGAAATGTAATTACTGCTTCGAAAATCAAAGAAATACATCAGGGAATTAATTACTGTTTCGAAAATCAAGGAAATACGTCAGGGAATGGAATTCAATTAAAGAAATACACCAGGAAATATAATTACTTCTTCTCAAATCGACGAAGCACACCGGGAAATATATTTTTAGCGATTCATTTGCAGGTGGAATTGAAAACGAGCGAGTGTCGCCAGTACTTTTATAAGATAAAATAAATAAAAAATATATATCTTATAGAAATAGAAAATTATTTAATATCCTATAGAAAAAAAACACTTCCTATAACGATGGAAATATAATCATATCATTAATCATATAGACAAGGAGATATCGTATGATACGCATTCATTATACGTTCAAGTGCTTTCAGAAAGACGGTATATTCTCCAGTGAGGATTGAGGGAGGATATAAGGATATATTCTGTAGTGAGGATTGAGGGAGGATATAAGGATATATATTCCCCAGTGAGGATTGAGAGTGGATATAAGGATATATTCTTCAGTGAGGATTGAGAGAGGAGATAAGGGTATATTCTCCAGTGAGGATTAAGGGAGGATATAAGGATATTCTCCAGTGAGGATTGAGGGAGGATATAAGGATATTCTCCACTGAGGATTGAGGGAGGATATAAGGATATATTCTCCAGTGAGGATTGAGAGAGGATATAAGAATATATTCTCCAGTGAGGATTGAGAGAGGATATAAAGATTTATTCTCCAGTGAGGATTGAGAGAGGATATAAGGATATATTCTCCAGTGAGAATTGAAGGAGGATATAAGGATATATTCTCCAGTGAGTATTAAGGGAGGATACAAGGAACTCTGATAAAGGTAAGGATTAGGGAATAAGGATTGAGGATAAGGGTAGTGGATGATTAGGACTGCAAAAAGAGAAGGTATAGAAGGTAGATGATAAATGGGGGATATATTAAAAAATGTAAAGGATATTTGTGATGGGAGGATAACAGATAAAAAATTGGGGAGTTATAAGGAAGATAGAATACGTATGTTTGAAAGGATAGAATAACTAGAGAGGAAGATGCGTGATAATATAATATTAGAATACCAAGATAAAGGAGATAAGTAGTAGGGATAAGGTGGAAATATATATATATATATATATATATATATATATATATATATATATATATATATATATATACATACACATATATATATATATATATATATATACATGTGTAAAGTAGGAAGAAACAGAGATTGATAAAAAGGGTAAGGATAATGAAACGATTGAATTAAAATAAAAAACAGGAATAATGAAAATCTCTGGATAAAGAGGTTGTGGTGTCTACTAATCCCGTGTCTTGTTAAGGTTCATTTAAAAGCAGTTATAATTGATTAGATCAGACAAAGCCTTCATTTTTTCCTGGTGGGGGGGGAAAGGGGAGGGAGGTTAGTGTCCCCTCTCCCTCCACCCCTTTTCTCATCAATCGTTTAGCAACGCCACAGTTGTTTCGTCCAATTAACTAATCATAGTGATTAGGCCAAGTCTCAACGTCTTAATAAAGGAACGCTTAGTCGGTTATTATAATAGTTCTCCCCCTTCTCTTGAACAGACAGATGGCATTATCGCTCTCTCTCTCTCTCTCTCTCTCTCTCTCTCTCTCTCTCTCTCTCTCTCTCTCTCTCTCTCTCTTTCTCTCTCAACGCGTGGCTGAAATATTTTAAATTCAAATTTCTCAAGTCCACGTTTCATATCACTTTTCATCCCTTTTTACAGCTCTCTCTCTCTCTCTCTCTCTCTCTCTCTCTCTGGGAGAGAGTTTATATTCCCATAACGAAGTGTTTTTTGTATATTTTAGAGAGCTCGATTGTTGCAAGTCCACGTTGATTAAAAACTTTTCA
>NC_089761.1:34264272-34274272 GCF_040412425.1 Macrobrachium rosenbergii | reverse complement strand
ATGTATTAGTCAGCTGATAGTGCGTCTGAGAGAGAGAGAGAGAGAGAGAGAGAGAGAGAGAGAGAGACTGGGACTGTGTTCTTGTTGTTTGTGTATGTATGTCCGTTCATTCTTTGATACGAGGATATGGGGACTCTCTCTCTCTCTCTCTCTCTCTCTGACTTATTCTTGTGTGTGTACGTCTGTTTATTCATGAATACGAGGATATGGGGACTCTCTCTCTCTCTCTCTCTCTCTCTCTCTCTCTCTCTCTCTCTCTCTCTCTCTCTCATCGGGGCGCCCCGTGTCTTGTGAATGTGTATTATCGTAGTCTCCCTTCCCGTTCAGTTGTGATTTGTTGTTCTTGCGAGTAAGAGGTGTGTTCTCTTTGGCAGCTGCTCTGGGTTGCGTTTCATTCAGCACACGGATTGAGGGTTGCCTGCTCTTGGTAAGAGTGTTTGTTGAACGTTTTTGAGCATGTGTTTGTTGTAGTTTAATTTAAACGTTTTGGTTTTCGATGAAATGATTTTAAGAGCCAAAACGTTTTTGAGTTTGTTGTTGAATTGAAACGTTTTGTATTTCAATGAAATGGTTTTTAATCACCAAAACGTTTTTATTTTGAACGTTTTTCAGTGTCTGGTATTTTTTTCAGTTTAAACGTTGTATATATCAATGAAATTCTTTTAAACAGCAAAACGTCGTGTAGTAAGAGTATATGGAACGTTTTGAGTTTGTTGTCAAATTTCAACGTTTTGATTTTTAAATGAAATGATTTTAAACAATACTTTACAAGCCAGTGGTAAAGTAATTTGTTTAGCGCTTTTGAGTTTATTTGTTGTTTAATTCAGACGTTTTAATTAGTTTTAAGAGAAATGATCTTTAAAAGCCAAAACGTTTTTGAACAGGTTTGGCTTTTGGGATTTTGGCATTGATTTTTGGGGATTTTTTCTTTGTTTATTTAATTAGAATCTTTTGTTCAGTTATTTATTTAGTTAGAATCTTTTGTTTAACGGCGACATTTGTTTTTATTTATGCGTTTGCTTGAGTAATTCATGTTTATAATTAAATATATTATATATATATACATATATATTATAATATTGTCTCTCTCTCTCTCTCTCTCTCTCTCTCTCTCTCTCTCTCTCTCTCTCTCTCTCTCTCTCTCTCTCTCTCTCTGTCCTTCCTGATTCTCCTAGTAATGTTTCATTCAGTGACAGTTATCTCTTAAGCACTTACTGTTTTTCCACTTTTATAACAGTTTCTCTCTCTCTCTCTCTCTCTCTCTCTCTCTCTCTCTCTCTCTCTCTCTCTCTCTCTCTCTCTCTCTTTATCTGCACACACCTGATCCTTCCCTTTGAAGGCTCTGAAAGCATGTGATAAATAACTCGTCTAATGGTGGGGAGGGGATTCTTGGTGTGGTGAGAGATAGCAAAGTGTGTTGTTTTATCTCTAAAGAGAGTGGTGGTGTTGTTTTGCTGTTGTTTTTCTTGCTTTGCTGAAAATTGTCGTTTTTGTTTTTCTTGCTTTGCTGAAAAAAATGTTTTTTTTTTCGTTTTTCTTGCTTTGTTGGAAATACAGTAGGTTGTTTTTTGTTGTTGGTTTTCTCGCTTTGCTGAAAATTGTTGGTTGTTTTTTTTTTTTTTTTTCTTCGCTGTAAATTGCTGTTTTTTCATTTGCTGAAAACTGATATATTTTTTTCTTGCTTTGCTGTAAAGTTGTGCTTTTTTGTTTTCTGTTCAATAAAGTTCATTATTATTATTATTATTATTATTATTATTATTATTATTATTATTATTATTATTATTATTATTATTATTATTATTATCCACATTTCTCCACCGTTATCAATATTACAACCGTCTAATTTTTCCAACCAGTTCTCTCAACATGTTCCTCGGCCGAACACTGCTGTTGGTACCATTTGCATTTCAGATTTCGAATTTAGGCCTACGCGCCTTGCAGAGAGCGGTTTGTTTAGGCCTAGTCTAGAGCCTGTTCTAGGCCTACTGGCCTGTAGCCGATGGTATGCAGGTGGAATTCGGACGGGAAGTATTTGATTTAATTCGAGCGTTTTCGAATATGTGGAATGATTTGAAAACCAAAACGTTTCTTGGTTCTCTGTAAAAGAAAACTGTTGTGTTGGCTTTGTCTATCTGTCCGCACTTTTTCTGTCCGCCCTCGGATCTTAAAAACTACTGAGGCTAGAGGGCTGCAACTTGCTATGTTGATCATTCGCTCTCCAATCATCAAACCTAACAAATTGCAGCCCTCTAGCCTCAGTACTTTCTATTTTATTTAAGGTTAAAGTTAGCCATAATCGTACTTCTGGCACCGCTATAGGTACCAGCATCACAGGCCACCACCGGACAGTGGCTGAGTTTCATGGGACGGGGCTGAAAGTTTCGTACAGCATTATACTCTACAGAAAACTCGATTGCGCCGAAGAAATTTTGGCGCATATTTTGCTTGTTTATTTATGCGCTGCGTTGGGTTAATTCATATATATATATGTGTGTATATATATACACACATATATATACATATATACAGGAATTAACCCAACGCAGCGCATAAATAAACAAGTAAAAAATGCGCCAAAGTTTCTTCGGCGCAATCGAGTTTTCTGTACAGAGTATAATGCTGTACGAAACTTTCAGTCGCGTCCCATGAAACTCAGCCACTGTCCGGTGGTGGCCTGTGAAGCTGGTACCAAAGCGGTGCCAGAAGTACGATTATGGCTAACTTTAACCTTAAATAAAAGTGCCACGTCATACCACGCTTCTCTTGGGGAGGGGGGGGGGAGTGGGGAATAAGGTTGGGCATTAATGCCACGCACCGCTGATAAACCTTGACTCGTGTTCTGAGTGCGGGCGCGACTAAATATAGGAATGGCGAATGATGTTGTAATTAGTCTAATGTCAGGAGATGATTTCACTTTCAGTTGTAAATGTAACATTTTTACGAAGATATAAAAGAAATAATTTTCAGTCTTATCTAAAAATTTTCCGAAGATTAAAAAAATGTTTCCATTTTTTATATATGGAACTTGTTGTTAAAATTTCAGACAAAGATGCAATGATTTCATTTTCAGTTTGAGGTGTAAAAGGTTTATAGAAGATGAAAAAAGAGTTTATGAAGAAAACCTCATTGCATTATTTTATTTTTTTATTTATATAACGATGATTTCATTTACAGTTTTATCTAGTAAAATGTTTTACGAAGAAAATGCTAATATTTATCTTCATTGTATTGTTTCTGTATTTACTGTAACCTACTGTTACTTCTTTCTAATGAACACCGTATTCTTTGGAAGCTTGAATTTCGAGTTAGTGGCCCCTTTGGTGGGCTTGTTCCATATGAATAGGGTTCATCTGAATAATAATAATAATAATAATAATAATAATAATAATAATAATAATAATAATATTCTTTGGAAGCTTGAATTTCAAGTCTATTGTGGGCTTGTTCCATATGCATAGGGTTCATCTTCTGAATAATAATAATAATAATAATAATAATAATAATAATAATAATAATAATAATAATAATAATATAAAGTTCTTCGGAAGCTTGAATTTCAAGTCTATAATGGCCCCTATGGTGGGTTTGTTCCATATGCAGTAGGGTTCATCTTCTGAAAATAATAATAATAATAATAATAATAATAATAATAATAATAATAATAATAATAATAATAAGAGGGTCGATAGAAAGTCTGTGCGTTGTCAGCAAAGGAAGAACTTTCGTCACGTGGTTCTTTGAGGCAAGGAAATGCCTATGATATGGCCCGGAAGCAATTTCCTGAGATGAATGCTAGTATTGCACCAGCCCTGGTTAGGTTAGGTTAGGTTAGATTAGATGAGATGAGGGTACCCAGAGTAATTTGGATGTTGGAAACATAATGAGATTATTTTCAAGAAAATTCTGTGGTTAGTTTTTAAGATATGGCGTCCCGCTTTCGTCAGGGAAAGGTGCCGGTACTCAGTTACATTTCGGGGAAGCCGTTTATTTATTTATTCACTTATTTATTTATTTATTTATATATTTATCTATTTATCTTTTTGCCTGTTGACGTCATTCTCAGAAAGAGGCCAGTTGTTATTCCGTAGGAATTCTGCTATGAATCACCCCCGCGTTGGCGCAATGATGTGAGACTTTGTCCTTTGGAAGGGGGGAATGAGGGAGAGAGGGGGGGAAGGGAATCCTCGAGCCCAGAGCTTCAGAAGGGTGGAGGGAGAGGGAGGGAGGAAGCGGGAGAGGGGGGACGTGACGTGCCAGTCATTTGTATGGAGTAGACTTTTTAGAGGTCACTGGAATTACCATTAGGCATTATAAAGTTTTCATGTCCATATCATCGCCATTCGCTTTCACATCGTAAAATGACTTATGGGCTGCTTTATGAGCAAGAGCCCGTGCTGGCATAAGGCGGACTTAATCAGAAACAGCGATAAACAACATTAACAAAAACAACAACCTCTAGAGAAGGTCCTTGGTGTGGTCGGCTCATCTGAGAGGCGACACAGTCACCTCGCGGATATACGAATACATCCTTCTTGCCTGGAATTCCATGCGCTGGTTCCTGGAAGAGGATGTCTCAGCTCTCTTGGTAGTATTACGGAAGGATCCCTTGGATGGGGGTTGGGGGTAGTGTCGTCAGTGCGCCTACAAGCGGTGCACTGTAGGCATTACTTTAAGCCAGGTTCTCTGCGGCGTCCCGTAGGCTCGTAGCTGCAACCCCTTTCATTCCTTATACTGTATTGCCATTCATGTAATCTTTCTCCCATCTTATTTTCCACCTTCTGCTGACAATTGTGTCACTTTATGTTCCATTTTATTCTATTCCGTTCATATTCTCTTTCTTCCATCTTACTTTCCTAAACCCTTTGCTAACAGATGTGTATTCTATATTCTATTCTGTTCTATTCCGTTCATATCTTTCCCCCATCTTACTTTCCGCCCTCTGGTAACAATTGTTTATCGTATTTGCTATTATATTCTATTCCGTTCATATTCTCTTTCTTCCATCCTTCGTTCCTCAAACCTCTCCTGACAGTTGTTTCACATTTCAACTGCTTTGAGGTTTTGCTCCTGTTACGCCTTTCAAACTTTCTCTACTTTCAGTTTCCGTTTCAGCGCTGAATGACCTCATCGTCAGTCCCAGCGCTTGGGCTTTGGCCTAGATTCTACGTGCCATTCCGTTCCAGAACGGGAGGAGGAGAAGGAGGAGGAGGAGGAGAAAGGGAAGGAAAAGAAGAAGAGGAAAAGGAAGTGAAGAATTAGAAGACGAAGGAAGTGAAGAAGAAGGAAAAGAGAAGGAAAAAAAGAAGGCGACGAAGGAAGAGAAGAGGGAGAGGAAGAAGAATAAGAAGAAAAGGAAGAAGAAGAAGAAGAAAGAAGAAGAAGAAAAAAGATGAAGAAGAAGAAGAACAATAACAACCAAGTGACGTCATTCTATTCAGGACATTTCTTCATAATCCAGTCATGTGGTGCCGTTTCATTGGTATTCCTCCTCCTCCTCCTCCTCCTCCTCCTCCTCCTCCGTGCCGTGGCGTTCTGTTCGCGGATTTTTTTCATTCTATTAGGGATTTGGTCGACACGTGTCGTTCTCGTAACTTGCGTCATGTCAGTCAGGTCGGCGTTTCGTGTTTTGCTTTCGATGGAGTGTTTATGTATGTATGTATATATACAGTATACATACCTGTATATATCTGTTTATATATACATATGTATGTGTATGTATATATATATATATATATATATATATATATATATATATATATATATATATATATATGCTTTGCAGTATAATATATTTATTGTTATTTTTGCTATTATTATTATTATTGTTTGCAGTATATTATTAGTATTATTCTTTGCATTATATTATTATGATTTTTATTGTTATATTCTGCAGTACATTATTATTATTATTATTATTATTATTATTATTATTATTATTATTATTATTATTATTATTATTATTATTATTATCAGTAAAACTCGCAAAATACCATCCATACCTAAGAAAAACAATTTCCTTCTCGTGCCATCCGTATCACATGACTTGAAGTATGAAATCAGTACTTATTGTAAATACTTTTAACGCCAGAGGGATAGATATAAATAGATATGACTCGTGCAAATTCTATTTGACACATTATCGAGCATTCCAGTTGACTGATAGGTTGATAAACTCATGAGTGCCAGGAACCCTCGTGAGAGTGATGCCAGTTAAAATTTGTAGTTATTGGGTTTAATGTGTTTTCAATATTGTAATATGATATTTAAATATTATAATATTTTAATAGCTTCATTGTATTATCATATATTTTACTTTTATATTTTAGTGTGATTAATGTCTTTTTAATGTAATATTTTGATATAGTATTTTAATTTATTTAACTTTTTAATATTATTTTACTGTTATAATATTTTGATATGGTTAATATCTTTTTACTATCATAATATTTTAATATAATTAGTATCTCTTTAATATTATATTTTAATATTTGACATTTTATTTATAATTAAATCTTTTTAATGTATTTTTTATATCTATTTAGTATCATAATATAATATTTTAGTACTGGAATATGTTAATATGATTAATATCTTTATTAATCAGTTTATGCTTTTTAATTTTGTTTTGGTTATTCTAAATACTCTACTTTTTGTATTAATAGTTTTCCATCAACGTCTGTGGACTTCTCTGATCTCCTCTGTGTTTCCATATATTTTTTAACCTACCTCTCTTGGAAAGATATTTTGCCATCGGCATTCAACTCTATTTTTAGTTTTTTGAAAAGAAAACTGTTGTTCCGGCTTTGTCTGTCCGTCCGCCCTCAGATCTTAAAAACTGCTGAGGCTAGAGGGCTGCAAATTGATATGTTGATCATCCACCCTCCAGTCATCAAACATACCAAATTGCAGCCCTCTAGCCTCAGTAGTTTTGATTTAATTTAAGTTCAAAGTTAGACATAATCGTGCCTATGGCAATGATACAGGGCAGGCCACCACCGGGCCGTGGTTAAAGTGTCATGGTCGCGGTTCAAACAGTATTATACCGAGACCACCGAAAGATAGATCTATTTTCGGTGGCCTTGATTATACGCTGTACAGAAAAGTCGAGTTTTTACTGATTATATTCTTGGTACAAAAAAAAAAAAAGTTATTGAGTCCTCATATCACGTCATTGTCTTTCATTGAAGAGACGGATCTATCAAAGTCCTCTCTCTCTCTCTCTCTCTCTCTCTCTCTCTCTCTCTCTCTCTCTCTCTCTCTCTCTCAATTATATCAAAAGGAAGATTTTTGTCTCTTTAGTCAACAATTGCTGAATTCATGTTTGATGTACAGTCTCTCTCTCTCTCTCTCTCTCTCTCTCTCTCTCTCTCTCTCTCTCTCTCTCTCTCTCTCTAGAACATATTTTAGGAGAGGATTGAATTCATTGACAAACCACGGACCGACATTTCTAATTCTATATCGGAAATGAATATGGAGCATGCTTGAATTCTCTCTCTCTCTCTCTCTCTCTCTCTCTCTCTCTCTCTCTCTCTCTCTCTCTCTCTCTCTCTCTCTCTCTCTCTCGCTTTATCTGCACTCCCGCTCCCTCCCTTTTAAGGTTCCGAAAGCATGCGATAAACAAAAATGTTTTTTAATGTTTGAAGGATATGGTGTAATTTATAAAGGGATCTCTCTCTCTCTCTCTCTCTCTCTCTCTCTCTCTCTCTCTCTCTCTCTCTCTCTCTCTCTCTCTCTCTCTCTGAAAGTTCTGAAAGCATTTGATAAATAAATGTTTTGAATGTTTGAAGGATATGCTGTAATATATAAAGGGACCTCTCTCTCTCTCTCTCTCTCTCTCTCCCCTGGAGTGTTGCACTCCAGTGACAACTCTTCTCAGGGTCGAGATCAAGTGACGGGTAGGAGTGGGTTGGATAGATTTCGTTGGTTCAAAATGCTTTCTTAAAATATTGTTGTTTTATTTGTTGTTCTACGAATTACCGACCTGATATTCCGTTTCTCCTTTTGTTTTGCTGTTTTGATTTCAGTGTGTGGTGTAATAATTCCCTACGTAGAATGTTCATCAGTTACACGTTGAACCCTGCAACACATAGTGCATCGTTTACTTCTGGGCTACTGGACAGTATGAGATATATATATATATATATATATATATATATATATATATATATATATATATATATATATATATATATATCTTCTTCTTTTTCTTTTAACGTGCTTTTATTCCCATTTTTTGTAAGGGTGCTGCCGATGCCTTCTTTGAAGGACTTTTGATTTGGCTTTGGGGGTAGACCTGTGGTTCGATCGTGCTGCCCTGCCTGACATCGCTTAGACCCCGGTACGTATGTTTCATGTATCATACCCGATATATAAAGCCCTTTCTTCCCAGCATAGAAGTTATTGCGCGGGTATGGCGATAGTTCGAGACGTGTGAGATGTTTGTTATGTTTTTTGAAGGTGTTATTTATATATATATATATATATATATATATATATATATATATATATATATATATATATATATATAAATTTCTGATTCATGATCAGGATCAATAAATCAGGTCTTTCAATTGAAAGGCAAGGGTGCTGCCCACTAGGCCATACGGGTACCTGGGAAGACCTGGGTTCGATCTGATGATTTCATCAGAAATTTTATTTCTATTTGTCACGTGATTGTGTGTTGATTATTTCTATTATATATATATATATATATATATATATATATATATATATATATATATATATATATATATATATAATTATGTAGCGTATATGAGATTATGTATAGATATAGCCTACATACAGTACTGTTAAGCATGAACATCAGGTGAATTATATATATTTTTTGTTTATATTTACGTTATTTGTAATGCATATCGTTTCCAGTAAGTATATTTTAAGAGTATACCTGGTATGGAATTATTCATACGTACAGTATATAAATATGTACACATTCATGATGTTAAAAGTTTTCCTTCAATAAATCATTTACGTCCATATAATGAAATCAATATTCACGCGGTGATAGGACCACTCTCGGGTACCGGGGGGTGGGGGGAGATGGAGTGAGGGGGTAGAATACTCTGATGATTTCATCATTGATTTGTCTTTATAACTTGTCAGGTTTTAACGGCTGTCAATGATTCCGTCACATGCCGCCTGTCTTATCGGGAAAGTTGGGTCGTGTATTTGGGAATTGTGTCGTGTAGTAATAAATTATGTCGTATATTAAGAAATTATGTCGTGTATTAAGAAATGATGTCCTGGCGGTGATATCCAACGCTAGGAAATAATGTTTTGGCTCATTTAGTTTTGTCTGATATTACAGTAGATGAACTATGGAAAGAAAATAGTTTGAGGAACTTTTCCATCATTCAGGCATACCCGGTCACACTCCCACAGGTCAGCTTCTCTCCTAAATGTCCTTCTCACTTTTTAACAGTTACTTCCACAAGCACGGCCAAGCTTACATTAACACCTTTAGAATATTAATTATATGTGTGTATATATATATATATATATATATATATATATATATATATATATATATATATATATATATATATATATATATATATATATATATATATATAAAGAAATCAACTCAGTCACTGGAACAGATAAATTTCTGACTCACATCAGGATTGAACCCAGGTCTTTCATTTGAAAGAACTGGGTTCGATCCTGGTGTGAGTCACTTTTATATGTATATATATTAGCATCCGATTTGCTAATGTCCTGTACTCTCACTCGAAAGACCGGGATTCGGTCCCGTGGTGAGTCAGAAATTTATATCTGTGAAACACGTTCCCATGTTTTCACTTCCATCGTATGTATATGTATGTATAAATTTATACATATATATTCATATAATTTACACACACACACACACACACACACACACACACACACACACACACACACACACTTCATCGGTAACTTTTTCTCACTCACTATTTGCCTGAGGAGAGAGACAGTTTGGTTTCTGAAATATAGCCTT
>NC_089761.1:34219272-34259272 GCF_040412425.1 Macrobrachium rosenbergii | reverse complement strand
TATAAAATATATATATATATATATATATATATATATATATATATATAATTTATATATATATTATATATATACACACATATATCCTTAACTAATAACAAATAAAAACAATCCCATAATCCTCCGTGACGTAATCCCAGCCACAAAGACAATTCACAAACCAATTAAAAAAAAAAAAAAACCCTAGTCGGATGGTGTTTGACCTTTCCATGTCGCTGACATTAAGAACTGCAGCCAAACGATTCCCGCACAATAACACGATACCCCCATACCCCCCCGGGGCAAGGTTCATGCCCCAGGGTAGCGGGAGCAGCTGCTGCTCTATGTAGAATTCGTCACTGTGGGACGGTCTGTCCCTTACTGAGAATGTCGTGCAATTATGATATATTCTTAATTATACGTCAAACATTTCCTTTAATTTTAATATACACTCGTACAAAAGACTTATTATTATAATAATAATAATAATAATAATAATAATAATAATAATAATAATAATAATAATAATAATAATAATAATAAGCCTTTTGTACCAGTATATTAAAATTAAAGGAAATGTTTGACGTACAATTAAGAATATATCATAATTTGTGAATGTGCATTAGCCTTGTGTACGAGTCTATACTGTAGGAAATATTGGACGTATAATTAAACACAGACGAATCATAATTTGTAATGAAGTGGTGAATTGATATTTGAGGAAAAAATGGTCATAATTTATAATGAAGTGATGAAATGATATTTAAGGAAAAATGGCCATACGAAGGAAATGGTGTAATCTTGACAGATGAAGAGAGATAAGAAAACTGTATTATTACGGTGCAGGAATGATGCAATCCACTCAAGTATCTTTTCCCTTATGGGGGTTGTCCCATCAATGCACCTCACGCGGTGCACTGTAGGCATTACTGAAGGTACGTTACGGCGTCCCTTCGGCTCCTAGCTGCAACCTCTTTCATTCCTTTTGCTGTACCTCCGTTCATATTCTCTTTCTTTCCATCTTGCTTTCCTCCCTCTGCTAACAATACTGCCTTAAAATGGAAGACTTCAGTATATGCAAAAATACTTCTTCTTTTAACGAGCTTTTTTCCCATTTTTGTATGGGGTAAGCACGATGCCTTCTTTGAAGGACTTTGATTTGGCTTTTTGGGTAGACCGTAGTCTCGCTCGGCTGCCCTGCCTGACATCGCTTAGACCCCGGTAGTGATACATGTATAGTACCAGTCACCATCCCTTTCTCCCAGCAGCGAGGAGACGTTGAACGGTTAGGTCGACAGTTCGAGACGTGTGAGGTGTCTGTTATGTTTTTAGATGTTGGAATGGCTTTGTTTGTGTGTGTATTAGTCTGTAACACCCATTTGCTTTTAAACAAGCCTATCCAAAACTGAGAAAAACGGTAGATACTGCATTTTCCCTTGCCTTACTACTGATTTAGCAGATACTGCAAATGGGACCCCCTAAATACTCGTGGAAAGCATCGAAGAATCATTCTGCAACTGCAGTAACTTGTGTATTAGTGTTTCACGAGCCCAGTAGGTGGCATATCTCAATATCGAAAATTTTGCTGATACTGCAGTTTTCCAGTTTAGGGCAGAATAGTTGCACAGTGCGGCTGCGAGGTTTTCCTTCTGTTACACCTTTCAAACCTTTTTACTCGCAATATCCCTTTCAGGCCTGAATGACCTCATATGTCCCAGCGCTTGGCCTTTGACCTAAATTTTAAATTCCATTCCTATCCACCAATGTATCATGTCAGATGTATAGGACGGGAGAAAGCTGCGAAAATTCTGAATTTCCAGGACGTATTAATTCCTGGAATAGTGAGCCGAGGGAACTGGAAATTCTCGGGGAATTTTAAACAAGGAAAAGTTGCGCCGAAGTTTCTTCGGCGCAATCGAGTTTTCTGTACAGCTGCTACAACATACTGTATAATCATGCCCCGAAAATAGATCTATAGGTGGTCTCGGTGTAATACTGTATGAACCGTGGCCTATGAAACTTTCAGCCACGGCCCGGTGGTGGCATATCCTATATCGTTGCCAGAAGCATGATTATGGCTGACTTTAACCTTAAATATAATAAAAACTAGTGAGGCTAGAAGGCTCCAATTTGGTCTGTGTAATGATTGGAAGGTGGATGATCAACATACCAAATTGCATCCCTCTAGCCTCAGCAGTTTTTAAGATCTGAGGGCGGACAGAAAAAGTGCGGCCAGAAAAAAGTTCGAACGGACAGACAAAGCCGGCACAATCATTTTCTTTTACAGAAAAAAAAAAAAAATCTGCTATATGACTGTAAATTAAGATCTGCAAGGGAAGGATTAATTTGGAAGAAGGTGTCATTGTGCGTTGCAGCAGACAGCATGTTGATGTGTCAATACACATTGCTTGTTTGCAAACAGATGAACAGCGGTGGTGAGTCTGTTTACAGTGCTCTTCTGCCGTCTCTTGCGGGCAAACAAACATTTCCGCGATGACAAGGCAATTTAAACGTTGAAGGTAGAATGTTATGCACATCGCTGGTTTGATTGTTTTCTGCAAAAGAAAATTATTGTGCCGGCTTCGTCTGTCCATCTGGCCATCTGCCACTGAGTTTGTCTGTCTGTAGAAGGTAGCATATAAACTTGCCCAGATCGCTTCCCAAAGCCTTTGCGACGCTGTTTGGTCAAATGGGTGACTTCTGGGCCAATGTTCCCCCTTACCCTGCGTCGTAAAATCTTTGGGGGGAAGGTTTTCCCCTTCTCCATTCTCCATTCAGGCGGTTGTGAACCGTGAGAGAGAGAGAGAGAGAGAGAGAGAGAGAGAGAGAGAGAGAGAGAGAGAGAGAGAGAGAGAGAGAGAGAGAGAGAGAGAGAGAATGTGATATATATATATATATATATATATATATATATATATATATATATATATATATATATATATATATACATACACATACCTATCATAATTTCCTATTATTTCCTAACGTTTTAATTACACTTGTTTATACTGCACCAAAATCTATTGGCGTTTCTCTATTTCTCAGCCTGCATAAAATTGTGATCTTCTTCAATAATAATATACAGCATATGTGCTGGATCCAATTGTATTTTTATACGATCCCATGAACAATACCGCCATTACAGAATATATGTTTTTCCCCCCATCTCCCATTTTCGCGTTCGTTTTATAACCTGGAGGGTGATTGATTGTGTTTACATCCCCTGACACACTCCCAGATCTATAGATCTCCTCATCCATTGTCCGTGTGTGGCATATGGGGTCTCTCTCTCTCTCTCTCTCTCTCTCTCTCTCTCTCTCTCTCTCTCTCTCTCTCTCTCTCTCTCTCTCATGGGTTCATGTTCGTTGGGTTTGGGTTGTGTTTCTAACTCTGTATGGGATGAATAATGATGAAAGCAGTAATAATAACTATATTTATATAAATATGTGTTATATATATATATAGGCTATATAAACATATGTGTACATGTATATAATTTTATATGTATATGTAAAATGTTTGTACATTATTTATATGCTTTTGTTGTGCGCAGTGGAAATAATCTATGGGTAATGAATATTTTATTTAAATATTACAAGATATTGATCTAGAAAATGCTTTGTAACATAATGTTCTTGATAAGATTTCAGTGATATATATATATATATATATATATATATATATATATATATATATATATATATATATATATATATATATATATATATATATATATATATACTTAATTTTTTTGCAGTGTAATATACTTTAGAAATCAGGTAAATATTTAAATTGCCACAAATAATAATAATAACAACAACCCTGTGTTTGTTGGGGCTATCCTAACAGGATGTATGACTAACTCGTTTGGCTAAGTCCTGTGACATTTAGTCAAAGGGCAGATCCTTTCCCTGAGATCCTGCAGTAGAATATAGGTTACTTGTGTTACTTTGAAGGATTCACAGTAAAGTGAGACAGAACAGTAATGAAGAAATCCGCAGTTGTTATTATTATTATTATTATTATTATTATTATTATTATTATTATTATTATTATTATTATTATTACTATTATTATTATTATTATTATTATTATTATTATTATTATTATTATTATTATTATTATTCACAAGGTGAATCTTATTCATTTGGGACAAGCCCACCAAAGGGGCCATTGACTTGAAATTCAAGCTTCAAAAAGAATATTATTATTATTATTATTATTATTATTATTATTGTTACTCACAAGGTGAACCTTATTCATTTGGGACAAGCCCACCAAAGGGGCCATTGACTTGAAATTCAAGCTTCCAAAGAGTATTATTATTATTATTATTATTATTATTATTATTATTATTATTATTATTATTATTATTATTATTATTATTATTCACAAGGTGAACCTTATTCATTTGGGACAAACCCACCAAAGGGGCCATTGACTTGAAATTCAAGCTTCCAAAGAATATTATTATTATTATTATTATTATTCACAAGATAAACCTTATTCATGTGGAACAAGCCCACCAAAGGGGCCATTGACTTGAAATTCAAGCTTCCAAAGAATATGGTGTTCATTAGGAAGGAATAAGAGAAGGCAAAGGGAAATATAAGAAGAAGAGATTTCACTTATTAAAAAAGAAAAAAATTAATAAATTAATAAATAGATAAAAATGTATTAAAATGCAAGGAGAGTAGTATTAGAGTAGTAATAATGCATTCCATCCTCGCCTGAACTTCTGAAGAAAATAAGATAAAATAAAGTGTTTTATGCATTTTTTGATTTTAGAAACTAAGATAATCTTTGACCCAAAAATATAAAAATACTTAATTTTCATCTACTCTTCATTATTTTATGAACAGTTTTACTGTTTTTTGGAGGCTGAGGTAATATAAGAGAGGATAGAGACATGACGTACTGTCAGGAAGTTGGACCAATGGGGTAGGGTCCCCTTAGGGAGTTAGTGCCATCAGTACACCTCACGCGGTGCACTGTAGGCATTACTTAAGGTTCTTTGCAGCCTCTCTTCGGCCCCTAGCTGCAACCCCTTTCATTCATTTAACTGTACCTCCATTCATATTCTCTCTCTTCCATCGTACTTTCCTCAACCTTCTAACAACTTTCATATTGCAACTGCAAGGTTTTCCTGCTGTTACACCTTTAAAGCCATTTATTCTCAGTTTCCTTTCAGTGTTGAATGACCTCATAAGTCCCAGCACTTGGCCTTTGTCCTAAGTTCTATATTCCTGTTCCAGTTCCAAGGGGTAGGGTAAAGACAGGAGAATATTCGGATACGTATTAGGCGTTGTATGATAGGGTGCTAAGCTTAACATCAGTATCTGGGTGCTTACAATATATACATATATAATATATATGTATATATATAATATATATATATATATATATATATATATATATATATATATATATATATATACACATACATATATGTATATGTTTTTATATATATATATATATATATATATATATATATATATATATATATATATATATATATATATATATATATATATATATATATATATATATATCTCAGTTGTTCAGTACTTCATTCGCTGCCAATTAATATGTTTGTTTAGTTTACGTATTCAGTATTCTGCATTCCCATTCATCTTCTCTACCACTGGCGTCCGAGCAGCCAAGGATAATGGAAAACAAGCCTCAGATAAATCCATTGAAAGCCGGAGAACACCCGACTACTGTACTGTTCCACTCACTCGATACTCTTGCATGATGAATAAATGTCAGGGGGACATTTAGGGCCAGTTCGAGTTTGGTACGTCAGTACCGATGACTGGGGAAGGGCTGAGTCACTCTTTATAAAGGATTTGTGAGTGGCATTGTGACGAAGGGATTTTCCGTGGGATTTGATTCTGCCCTAGAATGGAAGGCTGCAGTATCTGCAAAAATATAGAACAGAGAAAAATGGTAGGTACAGCAGTTTTCCCTTGCCTTACTACTGAATTTCCAGATACTGCATCTGTAAAAATACAAAACTGAGAAAAATGGTAGATACCTGCAGTTTTCTCTTGCCTTACTACTGAATTTCCAGATACTGCATCTGTAAAAATACAAAACTGAGAAAAATGGTAGATACCTGCAGTTTTCCCTTGCCTTACTACTGATTTTCCAGACACTGCAAATGGGACCCCTAAATAAAGCATTGAAGAATCATTCTGAAACTGCAGCAACTTGTGTATTAGTGTTTCACGAGCCCGATAGGTGGCATGTGACAGTTTCGAAAATTTTGCAGACACTGCAGTTTTCCATTTTAGGGCAGTATTGTGATGTATCACTACCCTACAGCAATTCTTCTTGTGTTTTGATAATTTGCTTACATTTTTATCTGTTTATTTATTTATTTGTTAATTAATTTTTTTGTTTTATAATAACTGATATCTCTTCTTTCTATAACAAATCTCTTCTTTCTATAATTCCTGTTACTTTCTGCTGCTTCTTTCAAATGAGTAATATTCTTTGGAGGATTGAATATCAGTGCAGTGACCCCTTTGGTGTGCTTGTTCCATATGCATAGGGTTCGTCTTCTTTATAATAATAATAATAATAATAATAATAATAATAATAATAATAATAATAATAATAATAATAATAATGATAATAATAATAGATAATTTTTTATGAAGTATTAGCCTGAAATTCATAAAACCAGTTTGGCAACCATTTCACCTGTTCTTTCCTGTGCCTCCTTTAGTGTTTATCTTTAGTTCCTTCTTTCTTATCATCTCTCTCTCTCTCTCTCTCTCTCTCTCTCTCTCTCTCTCTCTGAACAGCCAGTGCTTACTAACCTATTCTCCAGAGGTCGTGATCATTTAAGCCCTTACCTATTTCAATCTCTCCCTCATACTCAAGGGAGTAGGAATCCGCCTTCAGCAAACATTAGAGTATCTTCTCTCTCTCTCTCTCTCTCTCTCTCTCTCTCTCTCTCTCTCTCTCTCTCTCAGCTCGAGACCCCTTCTAAATAGGTTGCATTCTTGTGAAAGAACCCCCAGACCAGGTTAGACGATCGAGGACACAAGTGCCTCTCTCTCTCTCTCTCTCTCTCTCTCTCTCTCTCTCTCTCTCTCTCTCTCTCTCTCTGAGTCTGAGACCCCTTCTAAATAGGTTGCATTCTTGTGAAAGAAACCCCAGACCAGGTTAGACGATTGAGGACACAAGTGCCTCTCTCTCTCTCTCTCTCTCTCTCTCTCTCTCTCTCTCTCTCTCTCTCTCTCTCTCTCTCTCTCACTGGCCCCCTTAAACCTACTTTCCAATATCACAAAGAGGCCCCTGTACCCAAAGACTTAATCTCGCGAAGATGTAGGGTTATGGGCGCTACAGTATAATCAAACTCTCTCTTCGACTTTATCAATATGAAAACAAATTCCCTGAGTGCCCACGTGACCGTCCTTTGAAGGGAAGACCTTCAGGGCATCCTAAGCATCCGGAAAGGACCTCATCTTCCACCTCGAAAGGCACACGTACAGATCTAGACGGTATTATGAAGCTTAGCGTTGCAAAGTACTCTCTCTGTATACTCAAGGAAGAAAAATTGTCTTGTTAAGATTTCACAGGTGCTGACGGGCAGCTGATGTACAAAAAAATGATCAGCACAAAAGCCCTTCCCTCCCCCTATCACCCACACCAGGACCAGGGGAAACCAGGCATTGGTTGCTGGTGGCCCAGCAGTTAAACCTATGAATAGCCCTAAAACCACCATCACGTCACTCGCAGAAGGTCGAGTTGTCAATTGAATGTTGTCAAGCACTGAATCGGCCTTGAACTTGGGATGGCTTCGCCGGGAAGTCTAGGAGATACCACTTAACAAGTATTAGTAGCAGCATCAATGGTATAACAGCATACAGATTTAGAAGTCAGACAGATACAGCGATACAGTAGTATCTATGTAAGCAATACAGTAATACACTTGTAACAGAATAACAGAAAAAGTAATACATTTGCATACACTGACAACAGCACTGGTATTAGCAGTCGCATACACCGTAGTGGGGTAGGGCCGTCAGTGCACCTCTTGCAGTGCAATGTAGGGATTACTTAAAGTTCTTTGCAGCGTGCCTTCGTCCCCTAGCTGCAACCCCTTTCGTTCCTTTTACTGTACCTCCTTTCATAATCTTTCTTCCATCTTACTTTCCACCCTCTCCTAACAATTCTATATTCTATATTCCGTATTCTATATTCTATGTTATGTATCACAAGCTATACAAATGACAACAGAAACTGAACGCAAAGCAAAACGTTCTTTCGCCGTTCCATATCACAAACGTTATGAGAGGGAGATGGGTCGCGTTCAGCTTGTACACAAAGGTAAAAAATGGGGGGGAAAAAACGGACGTTTCAGGGATGATGAATCACCAGCTGAACGCGCGCTCCAGTGTAAACAACAGTCCTGTCTAATCAATACCTTTTGATCAAAACAAATGGAGAATTTTATCATAGTTTTTTGTCGTTTATTACTCTGTTTTTTGGGGGGTTTCATTGTACAAATGTGTGCTAGTTGCATAATAATAATAATAATAATAACAATAATAATATATAATAATAATAAGCCATACACCAAGGGTAGAGATCACACCTTGCTTGAGAAAAAAAATCCAAAATTATTATTATTATTATTATTATTATTATTATTATTATTATTATTATTATTATTATTATTATTATTATTATTATTATTATTATTATTATTATTCAGAGGATGAACCCTATTCATATAGAGCAATCCCACAGGGGCCATTATCGATTCGAACTTCAAGCTTCCAAAGAATATTAAGGTGTTCATCAGAAAGAAGCAACAGAAGGTAATGGGAAATAGAGAGAGAAGAAATCACTTATTAGAAAGAAGATTAAATTAACAAATTAATTTAAAAAGTTCCAAAGAATATTAAGGTGTTCATTAAAAAGAAGCAACAGAAGGTAATGGGAAATACAGAGAGAAGAAATCACTTATTAAAAAATACAAAAATTAATAATTAAATTAAAATGCATGTATGATTATTGAGTTCTCAGACAAAATGATGACCTCTGCTGTCTGCCGCAGAAGATCCCGACCGTTCACGACTGAAGGCGTTTTATTGCGGCATAATTGACTGCAGATGATGCCCAGCTACCCACCAACTACCCCCAATCCCTGTCCCCCCCCCCCCTCCTCCTGCCCCTCACAGGTGTAGAGCGATCAACATACATACACATTGCCTGTGGCAGAGAATAAGAAGAATAAGGAAGAGAGGAGGAGGAGAATGAATGAATGATTTTAAGTTATCAGGATCGAAAAAGAAGAAGAAGAAGAAGAAGAAGAAGAAGAAGAAGAAAGAAATAGCAGCAGAAGATGGAGGAGGAGGAGGAGAAGAAGAAGGAGAAAGAGAAGAAGTAGTGGCAGAAGAAGAAGAAGAAGAAAAAAAAACAGCTTGGTTAGGTCACCAGGATTAAATATATAGCGTGAGCCATCTAGACAAACATGGGCATGAGTCACATCGAGGCGCGTGGCAGCAATACCAACAAGGGGCATCAGTCTTAACTTTCCTGAACCCTCTGCTAACGATTGTTTCAAAGAGCAACTGCAAAGGGTTTTATTCCTCCTGTTTCACCTTTCAAACCTTTCAGTTTTCGGTCCGCCCTCAGATCTTAAAATCTACTTAGGCTAGAGGGCTGCAAATTAGCATGTTGATCATCCACCCTCCAGTCATCAAACATACCAGATTGCAGCCCTCTAGCCCCAGTAGTTTTTATTTTATTTAAGGGTAAAATTAGCCATGATCGTGCTTCTGGCAATGCAACAACACAGGCCACCGCAGCCGGCTGCACGTTGTTCTGTCCGCCCTCAGATCTTCAAAACCACTGAGGTTAGAGGGCTGCAAATTGGTATGTTGATCATCCACCCTCCAGTCATCAAACATACCAGATTGCAGCCCTCTAGCCCCAGTAGTTTTTATCTTATTTAAGATTAAAAAGTTAGCCATAATCGTGCTTCTGGCAACGCAACAACGCAGGCCACCACTGCCGGCTGAAAGTTTCATGGGCCGCGGCTCATACAGCATTATACGGAGACCACCGAAAGATAGATCTGTTTTCGGTGGCCTTGATTATACGGTACGCTGTAGCGGCTGCACAGAAAATCGATTGCGCCGAAGAAACTTTGGCGCATTTGTTGCCTGTTATAAATTCCATTCCATTCCTATACAGTGAGATATATTAATAAGGCAAATGGAAGTAGATGTGTTTGATGAATTTACATGAATATTCCGTAGACACTGATGACTTTTTGAAGGGGGAAAATCTAGGGAGATAAAGGATGATGAGGGCAGGAAGATGGTGATGATTCAGGAAGGGAAGAACGGGAAGTTGCTGATGAATCAGGTGATTAGGAAGAAGCTGGTGATGAATGAGATGAGAGCAAGGTTATTATTATTATTATTATTATTATTATTATTATTATTCACATTTTATATATATACTTGTGTGTGTGTGTATGTATATATATATTTATTATTATATTATTATTATTATTATTATTATTATTATTATTATTATTATTATTATTATTGTTGTTGTCATGTTGGCTGCTGAGATCTCACATTTTATATATATACTTGTGTGTGTGTATATATATATATATAGATATTATTCATGTTATATACTCTAAATATATATATATATATATATATATATATATATATATATATTAACAACGTAGTGTTATAGGTTATCAGTTTGATTCATATACCAAGTTATATATGACAAGTAGAGTTAGAGGTTAGAGAGAGAGAGAGAGAGAGAGAGAGAGAGAGAGAGAGAGAGAGAGAGAGAGATAAAAGTGGATGACGGCTCTCTCTCACCTTCGCTGTATGAAGTTAGTGCCTCAATAAAGTGTATATTGTCCGTTTTCTCAGTCGTAACAGTGTTAAACAGGTTTAGTATTAAAGGGCAATGAATGTGTGTCAGCTTTCATTACCAGTCATGACAGCTTGGATGCATTGCGCCTGGCTCTCTCTCTCTCTCTCTCTCTCTCTCTCTCTCTCTCTCTCTCTGAGAAAATACACAATTGCAAGCTTTCCTTTGAAACATAATCATAATTGTGAGATATATGTTTTATCTCTCTCTCTCCCCTGAGAAAATACACAGTTGCAAGCTTTCTTTTGAAACATAATAATTGTGAGATAAACGTTTTATCTCTCTCTCTCTCTCTCTCTCTCTCTCTCTCTCTCTCTCTCTCTCTCTCTCTGTGATAAGTGGCACAATTGCAAGCTTGCTTTTGAAACATAATAAGATCTCTCTCTCTCTCTCTCTCTCTCTCTCTCTCTCTCTCTCTCTCTCTCTCTCTCTCTCTCTCTGAAAAATGACACAATTGCAAGCTTTCTTTTGAAACAATAATAATAATATATATTCTCTCTCTCTCTCTCTCTCTCTCTCTCTCTCTCTCTCTCTCTCTCTCTCTCTCTCCCCTGAGGAATGACGCAGTTGCAAGCTTTCTTTTGAAACAATAATAATAAGATGTATGTTCTCTCTCTCTCTCTCTCTCTCTCTCTCTCTCTCTCTCTCTCTCTCTCTCTCTCTCTCTCTCCCCGTCTAATTGGCATCATTTCCTAAGAATAGTGCAGCTGTAACCTTAGCTTTTGCGTCGTTGAGAATCGCTTGTTATGACTTGGGGGAGTGACTGAGGGCCGCGTTGTTATTATATATATAATAATATAAAATATATATATGTATATATATATATATATATATATAAATGTATACGTATATATGTATGTGTATATATTTATTTATATATCTATCTATCTATCTATATATATATATATATATATATATATATATATATATATATATATATATATATATATATATATATATATATATATATGACTGTGAAATATTTTCTGTTAAAACAGAATTTGTCAAATATAAGGGAGGCCATAGAAATGCCAAAATTTGGAAAATAAAGGCTATATTTCAGAGACCAACTGTCTCTCTCCTCAGGCAAATGGTGATTCATGAATCACTCTTTGCCTGAGGAGAGAGACAGTTTGGTCTCTGAAATATAGCCTTTATTTTCCACATGTTGGCGTTTCTGTGGGCTCCCTTATATTTGATAATATATATATACAGTATATATATATATATATATATATATATATATATATATATTTATTTATTTATTTATTTATTTATTTATTGTATGTATGTATTTATGTATTTATTACACACACACACACACAAAATCCTTTATATGTTCAACTGTTCAGGCTTTCATCATTCAGCAGTCGCCACGTATTCCAGCAAAGAACAATCTAATTATTATTATAATCACATGCAACCCCTGAGTGTGCTTTCGGCTTCTATATGATAATAATTTCATCTGAAATGCAAAATCTCTCTGACAAGATTTCGAATCTCTTCCAAGTCCTCAGGGGCCTCCCCACTTATCTCCCACTTACTTGTATGTTTAATGAGATTCTGATTCTCTCTCTCTCTCTCTCTCTCTCTCTCTCTCTCTCTCTCTCTCTCTCTCTCTCTGTAACACTATTGTACCGAATCCATTCACAGACCACGGTCAGATATATATCTAATCCTGTGTCGGAAATGAATGTGGTGCGTTTTTTAATCTCTCTCTCTCTCTCTCTCTCTCTCTCTCTCTCTCTCTCTCTCTCATATCTTAGTTGAGAATTGACTTTTACCAACACGAACCGATATATGTAATTCTGTATTGAAATATGGTTCGTTTTTAATCTCTCTCTCTCTCTATTTCTCTCTCTCTCTCTCTCTCTCTCTCTCTCTCTCTCTCTCAGCATATCTTAGTTGAGGATTGGATCCTTTTACCAACACGAACCGATATATGTAATTCTGTATTGGAAATTAATATGGTTCGTTTTTGAATCTCTCTCTCTCTCTCTCTCTCTCTCTCTCTCTCTCTCTCTCTCTCTCTCTCTCTCTCTCTCTCTCTCTCTCCATCGTCGCCTGGAGTGTTGTACTCCAATGACAGCTGTCAGGGATAATTGCAAGTGAAATATTATTTGTATATTCATGTTTTGATTATGGATTAAATAATAATAATAATAATATAATAATAATAATATTATTATTTTACAATAAATGTGTAATATATAGAAACGCGTAATAATAACAATAAATATCAAACAAAACAAAACGAAACAGAAACCCAAGAAATAATTGGGGCACGGTTACACGACTTACAAAAGCCGCCGTCTATGTGCCCGTCGGTGTGCCCCAGTCAGAGAGGCTGGGTATTAGGGGCACGCCGTCGGAAGCGCAGCCCGGTCGGTCACATGCCCTCTGCCCCTTCCTCCTTCCCAGGAAGTGTCTTTTACCGCGAGGGGGAGAGAGAGAGAGAGAGAGAGAGAGAGAGAGAGAGAGAGAGAGGGAAGTGGTTGCAGAGTGGGAGGAAAAGGAAGGGAGAGGAAGAGGTCCGCGTGATGATATTTTCGGGGGAGGGTCTTATGGCGGAGGAGGAGGAGGAGGAGGAGGAGGAGGAGGAGGAGGAGGAGGAGGAGGCGGCGGTTGTACTTCAATTGCCTCCGCAGTGCTTAACCCACATCTTTGTCGATCGATGGATACGTGGATGTTCTGTGTCGTCTTCAAGATTCTGCTTTCTTTGTCGTCTTCATTTATTTATTCCAGGTGTTTTTTTTTTTATTCTCTTCCTATTCCTACGTTTTATGTATGTATGTGTGTGTGTGTATGTTTGCATATATATATGTTTATATATATATATATATATATATATATATATATATATATATATATATATATATATATATATATATATAGATATAGAGAGAGAGAGAGAGAGAGAGAGAGAGAGAGAGAGAGAGAGAGAGAGAGAGAGAGAGAGAGAGAGAGAATGTATTCGCATTATATCATAGGCCATTGGGGCTAGCAGCCTGGTGCCTTTTTGTAGCCCAGACTCGAAGGAACAGTTATAAGATTCAGGGAAAAACGGAAGCAGGTATGAAATTCCAAAGCTTAACAATGGGAGGAATGAAGGTGTTTATGTACTTAAGGATTACATTGAATAATTTTTATAACATTTAAAATTTTTTGTAAATTTATAAAATCCATTTGGGAGGTGGGACATTGACCATATGTTTTGTGACGCTCTTTATTTATTTAGTCTTCTGACCTTCCCAGAGGTAGTCGGGGTTAATTGTATTTCTTTTTTACCTACAACTGCTTGGGATGAAATATTCCCCAATGTAATTTTTTTAAAGTTTAATTCTTAGTGTCATAAGATATGATCTTTTGTAAGCTATCTAATGAGATGAAAACAAGAAAAAAGTGCGCCGAAGTTTCCTCGGCGCAATCGAGTTTTCTGTACAGCCGCTACAGCGTATAATCAAGTCCACCGAAAACAGATCTAACTTTCGGTGGTCTCGGTATAATGCTGTATGAAAGGCGCCCCACGAAACTTTAACCACTGCCCGGTGGTGGCCAATCCTTTATCGTTGCCAGAAGCACGATTAAGGCTAACTTAAACCTTAAATAAAATAAAAACTACTGAGGCTAGAGGGCTGTAATTTGGTATGTTGGATGACTGGAGGGTGGATGATCAACATACCAATATGCAGCCCTCTAGCCTCAGCAGTTTTTAAGATCTGAGGGCGGACAGAATAAAGTGCGGACGGACGGACAAAGCCGGCACAGTAGTTTTCTCTACAGAAAACTAAAAACTCTCAAATGTTGTGTTTCTGAAAAAGTTTATTAGTATTATAAGTTAGAATCTCTCTCTCTCTCTCTCTCTCTCTCTCTCTCTCTCTCTCTCTCATTCTAACTTGTAGTGGCCCCCGCCCCCCGGCTGTTATCTCGCTTGTGTTTATTTTCATTATTTTATCTTTTGTTTACGTTTGCGTGACGAGGGGAGGGTGTTTGTTTGGCTCTCGTTGGGGGGGGGAGGGGAGGGGGAGGTGTTTTACGAGTGTTTAGATCAAGGTTTAGATGAAGTATTGGGGTCGGTGTTTGTAAGGTGGTGGAGGCGGTATTGTATGTTGGAGAAAGGGGAAGAGGGTGTTTGTGTGTGTGTGTGTGTGTGTTTGTGGAGAAAGAGGATGTTTGTTTGTGAGTGTGTATGATTGTTGGTGAAACAGGATGGGTATGTGTGTGCATGTTGGAGAAAGAACGTGTTTGTGTGTGCGTATGCTTGTATGTTTGTTGGAGAAAGCGGTTGTGTTTTCATGTTTGTATATGTCCATGAAAGAGATGTGTTTGTGTGTGTGTATCCCTGTATGTTTGTTGGAGAAAGAGGGAGTGTTTGTACATCTCTCTCTCAAAGGAAGAGGGTGTGTTTGTTGGAGGAAGTGCGTTTTGTATGTCTGGAAGTTTGTAGTATTGGAAACGAACATTGAGTTCACTGTATATTTATCGAGAGAACTTTTAGTTAAGTTTACGGTGTATTTATTTGAAGAAAACGGGAAGCGGCTGTCATAGAACATGGCGTGTAAAATCCGTAGAGATTTTTTTTTTTTAAATCTGCATGTTAATCTTGACTCTTATATTCTGCTTTGTATGCGTCGTATGCTGGTGTATTATAGATATACACAAGGAGATGGGGTTTGGGGGGAAAATGTTTATGGTTTATAATTAGCTAAGAGGGCTGACGAAAGTTATAATAGCATTAAGTTCATGATTATCATCGAAGGTTTGTCGAGAAGTTCAGATTTGATACATTATTGTAAATCATATTATTTTTGAAATTATTAAATCATATTTTTTTAATATTTAGATTAATTTTAATGCCAGTTTTAAAGATTGATTTTTGGATTTCTGTATGAATGAATGCATTTCAATATTCACACTATGAACTGACTGTCAATGAATTGTTGTTCATCACATGAGCTGACTGAACACTTGCAATTTATGAATGCATCTCATAATTCGTGCAATTTATGAATGCATCTCATAATTCGTACAATTTATGAATAAATTTCATAATACGTACAGCTCATGAATACATTTCACAATTCACGGAATTTATGAATACATTTAATAATTCATGCAGGGTACGAATGTATTTCATCATTCATACAATTTATGAATACGTTTCATAATTCATGCAATTTATGAATACATTTCGTAATTCGTACAATTTGTGAATATTATAATTTCTACATTTTATGAATAAATTTCACAATTCATACAACTTACGAATACATTTCATAATTCATACATTTTATGAATGCATTTTACAATTCATACAGTTTATGAATACATTTCATAATTCATACAATTTATGAGTACATTTCACAGTTAATACAATTTATGAATAATTTTCACAGTTCATGCAATTTGTGAATAATTTTCATAATTCATGCAATTTATGAAGAAATTTCACACTGCATACAATTTATGATTACATTTACCAGTTAACACAGTGTATGAATGAATTTCATAATTCACACAATGTACGAACACAACTCATAAATCATTCTGTGAATGAACTACGCATCTAAATGTCTTTTATAATGATAAGCTTCACCAGACCAAACGCTAATAATTCAAAACAAAAAACTTCTGCAAAACTCTTGGTAACGAAAGTCCGGACTCTGTTCATGAAAGTCACTGAGATGAAGTCATTTGCATAATTGTGACACGCTCGGAACTTGCAGAACTAGCTGGCTAACAAACAACCTCGCCTGTTGAAACACAGACCCACGCTGCTGTGCTGTTTGTGCAGTTAAATCACGCAACTGATTTTTATGTGCGTATGTGAGGGGCCTGTTGGTGATATAAACGGAATGGTTAATATTTACTCATTGTATGTTTACTGAGTTACGTAATTACGTTTGTTTTAATTACTGATCCGTTCTAAGTTTTTACTATATGCGTATTTGGGGGGTCTGTTTGTGATGTTAATTAAAAGCATTATTGATTTTTACTCTTAATTGTATGTTTACAGAATTTCATAAAATTACTTTTTTGTTAATTTTTTTTCTTTCCGAGTTTTTTTCTGTGTGTATGTGAGGGGTTGTTGGTGATATAAACAGGTTTATTGCTATTACTCCTCATTGTTTGTTTACTGAATTGCGTAATTACGTTTATTGTAATTACTGATTCGTTTTGAGTATTTTTCTGTGTGCATATGTGAGGGCTGTTTGTGATGTAAACTGTATTAATATTTACACGTCATTGTTTGTTTAATGAATTACATAATTGATTATCTTTGATATAATCATGTTTGTTTTAATTTCTGATGCTAAGTTTTTTTTATGCGTATGTGAGGTGATGTTTGTTTTGTAAACAGAATTATCGACGTTTACTTTTTAGTGTTTGTGTACTGGTTTATATAATCAGGTTTGTTTTGATTTCTTATTCTTTCTGAGTTTTTTCTGTATGTGTATGTGTATGTGAGGGCTGTTTGTGACTTAAACAATGATTAATATGTACTCCTCATTGTTTGTTTAATGAATTACATAATTACTTTTGTTTTAATTTCTGATTCTTTCATAGTTTTCTATTTATGGATTTTTGTGACATTAGTTTTATTTGTGAGTTTGGTATTATATATGAAAATTAATAAAGTATAAGTTTTTTTTCGAAAAGGGGTGGCTTTTGAGAAAAGCCAAGACATTGGTCACTGCTACATTCAAATTTAAACAGCTGATTCGTCGACGTATCTCTCATTGGTTCTTCATATATATATATATATATATATATATATATATATATATATATATATATATATATATATATATATATATATATATATATATATATATATATATATATATAATTTTTTTTTTTTTCCTTTATGTGAAATCTTCTCGATTTTACTTTAAATTCTGTGTAAGTTTTTTTTTTTACTTTTTTATTGTAAATTTTTTTTCGTCTGAGACTTATCCTAGTCCGTGGCTTTTCTTTTGTTCTTAATTGTTTTTATTAAGTTTTTAGTTTTCTGTAAAAGAAAGCTATTGAGATGGTTTTGTATGGGCGTCCGCACTTTTTCTGTGCGCACTTTTTTCTGTTCACTTTTTCAGTCCTCACTTTTCTGTCCGCACTTTTTTCTGTCCGCACTTTTTCTGTCCGCACTTTTTCTGTCCGCACTGTTGTCTGTCCGCACTTTGTTTGTCCGCCATCAGATCTTAAAAACTACTGAGGCTAGAGGGCTGCAAATTGGTATGATGATCATCCACCCTTCAATCATCAGACGTACCAAATTGCAGCCCTCTAGCCTCAGTAGTTTTTATTTTATTTAAAATTAAATTTAGCCATGATCGTGCTTCTGGCAACGTTATAGGACAGGCCACCACTGGGCCGTGGCTGAAAGCTTCATGGGGCACGGCTTATGCAGCGTTATACCGGGATCACCGAAAGATAGATCCATTTTCTGTGGCCTTGATTATAAGCTGTAGCGGTGTACAGAAAACTCGATTGCGCCTGAAGAAACTTCGGCACATTTTTTACTTTATTCCTTGACGACAGTCAGCTGTTTCACGTCGTGACGTCACGTCGGAGACCATAGCTCGGCGTAAATGCTACGATTTGCGAAGATTTAATTGCTTTCTTGTGGCCCTGTGTGGAGATTACGATCCACTAAAAAAGGTCCCCCTCTCTCTCTCTCTCTCTCTCTCTCTCTCTCTCTCTCTCTCTCTCTCTCTTCACACACACACACACTATTTATAGTTGAATATATTTGCGAGAGAAGGAAAGAGAAATATTAAATCGAAAGAGAGAGAGAGAGAGAGAGAGAGAGAGAGAGAGAGAGAGAGAGAGAGAGAGAGAGGTGGGGAAACAGGACAGGACATAATGTCTCAAAAAAAAAAAGAGAAATCTAGAAATAGATTTACGATTCACATAACTTCTCAAAACTAAACTGAAATCGACACACCGGTCAAAAACCATCAGACTTATTTACTTAAAGTTAATTGAGTGGCTTAATTAAGCTACTTAATTACTTACTTAATATTTTAACAACACAGTATGTCGTGCAACGGGAACTACCTTAATGCTGTTTTCTTTGCATTTTAATACATTTTTATCTTTTTATTAAATTAATTTTTTTTCTCTTTTGGTAAGTGGGATCTCTTCTTTATGCACTTCCCTTTACTTCCTCTGACTTCTTCCTAATGAACACCATAACATTCTTTGGAACCCTGAATTTCAAGTCAATGGCCTCTTTGGTTGGGCTTGTTCCATATGAATAGGGTACATCTTTTGAGTAACAATTACAGTATAATAATAATACTTAACTACTTTCGGCCAACCGCCCTGAATGCCCACGACCTCATAAATACCCAGCGAGAGAGAGAGAGAGAGAGAGAGAGAGAGAGAGAGAGAGAGAGAGAGAGAGAGAGAGAGAGAGAGAGAGAGAGAGAGACCGTTCTCTTGTTAACATTCATGTCAATGAATTAAACAACATGGTTGGGGGCCAGCCGCAAATTTGGGGCCTCTCGACTTCTCAATTGGTGCATTTGCAACCCAGGGAGAAGGGGAGGGACCACCATGCTTTCAACATTTAGGGGAGAGAGAGAGAGAGAGAGAGAGAGAGAGAGAGAGAGAGAGAGAGAGAGAGAGAGAGAGACATTGAATTAGCATTGCTTTGGGATCTCAGTGTTTGACTTGTAAGAGAGAATGGATTATGAATACATTGAATTAGAATCTAGTGTGTCTAGTGAGAGAGAGAGAGAGAGAGAGAGAGAGAGAGAGAGAGAGAGAGAGAGAGAGAGAGAGAGAGAGAGAGAGAGAGATTAGCATTGCCTTGGGGTCTGAGTGTTTGGACGTGTAAGTGAGAATGAGATTATGAAAACACTGAAATGGAACCCAGTATATCTGAGAGAGAGAGAGAGAGAGAGAGAGAGAGAGAGATTCATCTTTTGTAATCCCCACCCCATAAAATACGTGAAGACATCCCAGTAACGACATCCCAGTAACACACATCTGTGGTTAGAAAGCCCCAAAGTCAGACATCTTTCACGTGTTCTTGCCATCATTAAAAGAACTAAAACATTTTTTGCAATTCTGAAGGTGAGCTAATCATCGTAATTATGAGGCGCTCACGTTCACAACTGATCCCTGATCACCTTATCTTGCCGAGAGAGACTTGATTTGCTGAGCCGTAACACCAGTATGGAATAAATGTGCCTCGCTGTCGGACTCCTCCAAAGTTCCAGTGGTCTTTTATTCCTCACATCGTTGGACTATGGAAGAGCCGCCCTGAGGATGTTGTGAAATTAGAACTTATAAAGTTCAAGCAAAGATGCAGTGCTTGAATTTCAAGTCAGCGGCCCGTTTGGTGGGCTTGTTCCATATGAGTAGGATTCATCATCTGAATAATAATTATTATAATTCCATTCTCGACCTCAGCTGACAATGGTATCCAATTTCTCTCTCTCTCTCTCTCTCTCTCTCTCTCTCTCTCTCTCTCTCTCTCTCTCTCTCTATATATATATATATATATATATATATATATATATAAAGTAAAGCAACCTAATTTTTAAAATTTATGCAGGATTCAGAGTTTGAATGCACTGACGTCATTCAGTACTGGGTTAATTGATTAATTTATTTATTTATTGATTTGTATATTTATTTATTTAATGATATATTTATTTATTTATTTAATTACTTTTTTATTGACATAGCTTCCAAAGTACAAATTATTACTCATAATGTCTCAGCTAGGGGTAATGGAAAGCGATCACTCATCGCTAATACGACCCATTTTGAAACCGTGAGTGCAAATCCCGCAGAGAATTTTCAATTCGCAAACTGATGCTATTCATTATTATTATTATTATTATTATTATTATTATTATTATTATTATTATTATTATTAGAAGAAGAAGAAGAAGAAGAGAATTTAAGAAATTTTTGTTGCGGCTTTCGTGAATTCTGCTCATATGATTAACTTAAAACATCTGCAAGGAATATATGAACGTATTATCTCTCTCTCTCTCTCTCTCTCTCTCTCTCTCTCTCTCTCTCCCAACGACGTCTGCATATATGATTAACTTACCTGCAAGGAATGTATAAATGTATTCTCTCTCTCTCTCTCTCTCTCTCTCTCTCTCTCTCTCTCTCTCTCTCTCTCTCTCTCTGACGTCTGCATACAAGATTAACGTAATTAAAAGGAACATATGAATGAATCTCTCTCTCTCTCTCTCTCTCTCTCTCTCTCTCTCTCTCTCTCTCTCTCTCTCTCTCTCTATGACGTCTGTATATATGATCAACTTCATTACAAGGAACATATTAATGTATTCTCTCTCTCTCTCTCTCTCTCTCTCTCTCTCTCTCTCTCTCTCTCTCTCTCTCTCTCTCTCAATGACGTCTGTATGAATGATTAACATACCTGCAAGGATGATATAAATGTATTCTCTCTCTCTCTCTGTCTGTCTTTAATGACGTCTGCATATTTGATTAACTTACCTGCCTTTCTCTCTCTCTCTCTCTCTCTCTCTCTCTCTCTCTCTCTCTCTCTCTCTCTCTCTCTCTCTCTCTCTCTCTCTGTATGGCGTCTGCATATTTGATTAATTTACCTGCAAGGAATATATGAATTTTCTCTCTCTCTCTCTCTCTCTCTCTCTCTCTCTCTCTCTCTCTCTCTCTCTCTCTCTCTCTCTCTCTTTCTCTCTCTCTCTCTCTCTCTCTCTCTCTCTCTATCTCTATCTATATATATATATATATATATATATATATATATATATATATATATATATATATATATATATATATATATATATATATATATATAGCCTTTATACATATGTGATTAACTTAATTACAATTAATATATGAATGTATCTCTCTCATATGTGATTCTAATCTCTCTCTCTCTCTCTCTCTCTCTCTCTCTCTCTCTCTCTCTCTCTCTCTCACCAGATTGGCGGAGGCTGGCTGTAATTAGCTGGTTTATCGATCTGGTTTAATTTTAAACCAGCCGGCACACAAGTTCTTTCTGCTGCGTTGTGTTTTCTTCCTAAATTCATCCTTTGATGTTTTGCGTTTTTGAGTTTTTTGGGGGGGGGATTTATTTTGAAATTGAATTTTTGGGGGGATTTATTTATTTATTTTTTTTTTCAATTTGATTTTTTTTGGAATTATGTTGGATTATATTTTTTTAGTTTTTTGTATTTTTTAAAAGTTTTTTGGTTTTTTGGAGTTTATTTTATATTTATTTTGAGTATGAGGTTTTTGGGATTTATTTGGAATTTGAGTTTTTTGGGGTATTTATTTAGAATTTGAGTTTTTAAGGGATTTATATTTGATTTGAGTTTTTGGGGGGATTTATTTTGAAATTGAATTTTTTTTTGTTTTATTTTGTATTGTATTTATTTCCAATTTGATTTTTTTTGGAATTTATGTTGAGTTATATTTCTTTAGTTTTTTGTATTTTTTTAAAATAAGTTTTTTTGTGATTTATTTAGGATTTGAGTTTATTGGGATTAATTTCGAAATTCGGTTTTTTGCCTTTATCCATGAGCATTTTTGGGTTTATGTCGAATATGAAGTTTTTGGGATTTATTTGGAATTTGAGTTTATTTTTATGTATTTCCAAATTGAGGTGTTTGGAGATTTAATTTGAGTATAAGTTTTTTTGGGAGGGCTTATTTTGAATTTGATATTTCTTGGATTTATTTTGAATTTATTTTTTGAGGGATTTATTTTGAATTGTAGTTTTTTCGTTTATATGTTTTAGTTTTTCAGGGGATTTATTTTGAAAACCACTGAGAAGAAATTAAAGTAAAAGAAATGAAAATTAAATAGAAATGCTACACTAACAGGTGGGAAGGGAGTTGTTTTAGGGAGGGGGAGGTTATTTTATGGAGTTGGGAGGTTGTTTTAGGGAGGGGGAAGGTTGTCTTAGGGAGGGAAGGTTGTTTTAGGATGAGGGGAGGTTGTTTAGGGCTGGGTGGTTGTTTTAAGGGGGAGGTTGTTTCAGGGAGGGGGAGGTTGTTTTACGGAGGGGGAAGGTTATTTTAGGGATGGGGAAGTTGATTTAAGGATGGGAAGGGCTTTTAGAGAAGGGAGAGTTGTTTTTTGGGGGGATGTTGTTTTAAAGGAAAGGGATGTTGTTTTAGGGAAGGGAGGTTTTTAGGGAGAGGGGAGGTTGTTTTATGGAAGAGGGAAGGTTGTTTTAGGGAGGGGGAAGGTTGTTTTAGGGAGAGGGAGGGTTGTTTTAGGGAGATTGATGTTTTAGGGAGAGTTGGAGGTTATTTTAGGGAGGGGAGGTTGTTTAGGGAGGGGTAGGTTGTTTGAGAGAGTGGGAGGTTTTTAGAGAAGGGAAGGTTGTTTTAGGGAGGAGGGAAGGTTGTTTTAGGGAGGGGAGGTTATTTTAGGTAGGGGGATGTTGTTTTAGGTAGGGAGGTTGTTTTAGGGAGGGGGTGGGGTTGTTGGAAAGAACGGTACTCGAAAGCACGCGGTATATAATTCGGACAAAGGAGGCTGAGAGAGAGAGAGAGAGAGAGAGAGAGAGAGAGGTGGGTGTGGTTTTAATTTGAAAGCCTTGAGTGGGATGCGGGAAGCCTGTTGAGAACTAACATCTCTTTGGAGTGTGGCTTATGGATTGCGCTGGAAGAGAAGGTGCTCTCTCTCTCTCTCTCTCTCTCTCTCTCTCTCTCTCTCTCTCTCTCTCTCTCTCTCTCTCTCTCTCTTTTATGGATAGTTTTTGTATGGGAGTTAGCTAAGTATATTCAGATCTGTAAAGCCTTGAGGCTTCCTGTATAAAAAGATGTGCTCATTGCTACAACCCCTTTCATTTATTTTTGCTGTACCTCCGTTCATATTTCCTTTCTTCCATCTTACTTTCCTCATGGCGCAATTGCCGAAGGTTTCCTTCCTGTTACACCTTTCAAACCCTTTTTACTCGCAATTTCCGTTTCAGCGTTGAATGACCTCATCGGAGGTGTCCCCAGCACTTGGTCTTTGGCCAAAATTCTGTATTCCATTCCATATCTTTTAGGTTCGTAGGGAAAATATTTAATTTTTGTTTTTAATTTTTTTTAGAATCTGTAGAATATTTCTTAAATTTTTCACCTGCTTCTATTTTTATTTAATTGAATGGATCTGTGGTATTCAGTATATATATATATATATATTTATGGTTTTGCTAAATGTATATTTGTTCATATATATATATATATATATATATATATATATATATATATATATAATAATATATATATATATATATATATATATATATATATATATATATATATATATATATATATATATATATATAAATATATGTGTGTGTGTGTGTGTGTACTAGTGGATCCAGAAAAATTTCATGGGGACCACCAATTGTCACATTGTACATACACACATATATATATATATATATACATATATATATATATATATATATATATATATATATATATATATATATATATAAATTATTGTCTTTTTTCTCAAAATTTTATTATTTCTACAATAGATTTTATATTTTTCCCATTTTTATATTTCTCATGTTTTATTGTTATCTAAATCTTCAATATTATTATTTTGTCATTATTTTTCATGGGAGGGCACGTTCCCAGGTGCCCACCTGGATCTGCTAGTGTATATATGTATGCATGTATGTATATATACATATATATGTATATATTTATTTATATAAAGTAAGCACATCTTAAATAGATCCATATACAATACAGTTTTTTTAGGTATAATAATCTGACCAAGATATATTTTTTCCCTGGAAAAATCGTGATTGATGTTTTTATGCTACTCGAGATTTATTTACAAGAAGGTATCCTAGCTACGTAGGAAAGGGAGTACATCATTATTTTCAGCGAGAGAGAGAGAGAGAGAGAGAGAGAGAGAGAGAGAGAGAGAGAGAGAGAGAGAGAGAGAGAGCGCGAATATTTTATGAATGGGTTTGTCCTGGTAGAGTAGTGTTGTTAATGAAGTTATAATTACTCGCGCCTCTCTCTCTCTCTCTCTCTCTCTCTCTCTCTCTCTCTCTCTCTCTCTCTCTAGATGCGACCCACAATAGTTTGCTAGCACTTAGGTGCCAATTCACTGATTAGGTTAACAGATACAGAGTATATATGTATATATATATATATATATATATATATATATATATATATATATATATATATATATAGATATATATATATATATATATATATATATATATATATATATATATATATATATATATATATATATATATATATATATATATAGAGAGAGAGAGAGAGAGAGAGAGAGAGAGAGAGAGAGAGAGAGAGAGCAGTACTCCCAATCATACGATGAGGGTTCCCCACGAATAACGAACTAAGCTTCTGTTTATCAAATTGTGAGGTTTGAGGAGTTTGCTATGTTTTGAGTGAAGGGTTGGGGAGGTGGGGAGGGAGGAGTTGTTAAAGGAAGTGGGTGACAGCCTCGGGCGACGAGCACAGATGCAACAGGTGCATGAATGGGTGGGCGGGCGTTCGGGTGGGCGCGCACTCGCAGGTGGGCGGAGACAGTTAATAACAATACGGGTACATATACGCTTGCAACTGAGGAGTATGAGAGAAAGCCTCCTTCCCCTCCCCTGTTGAGACGAGAGAGGGGGGTGGGGTTGAGGAGAGAAGGGGGGTTAGGAGTAGGAGGCACAGAATCCACTCCTTCAGTTGATGTTTTGTTGTGGCCGCGTGAGGGTGTGCTCTAAGGACTCCCCCCACGAGAGGATTCACGTGCGTCTCATCTCTGGACGGGAATTTTGGAGCAAGGGGGGTGTGATTCACCTTTTTGGCACTCGTTGGACACCCGTGTCCTGCTTCTGAGGGTTTGACGGTGACTGGTGATGCCCTTTGGAGGCCAGACCATACTCTGAAGGAGAGACACTTTGGAAGGGGTCCTACAGGCACTTTGGAGGTGTTCTGAAGGGACACGTCAGGATATTCAGAGGTATTCTGAACCAGTGTTCTGGAGAGACACCAGAGTGTATTCTGAAGAGACTTTGGAGGTATTCTGAAGAGGCAGTGAAGGAAATTAGAAGAGTTCTGAAAATAGCCTGCAGAGGAGGTTGAAGGTATTTTTCTGAGAGTGGGTCTTCTGAAGACACTTCTTGCATTCTGAAGAAACTGATTGCATTCTCAATAAACTTATTGCATTCTGAAGAAAGTGACTGCATTCTCAAGACACTTGTTGCAATTCTGAAGACAGATTGCATTCTCAAGAAACTTATTGCATTCTGAAGACACTGATTGCATTTTCAAGACGCTTATTGCAATTCTGAAGACACAGATTGCATTCTCAAGATACTTATTGCAATTTTGAAGATACAGATTGCATTCTCAAGATACTTATTGCAATTCTGAAGACACAGATTGCATTCTCAAGGCACTTATTGCAATTCTGAAGACACAGATTGCATTCTCAAGGCACTTATTGCAATTCTGAAGACACAGATTGCATTCGGAAGAGAAACACTGAAGATTTCTGAAATTATCAAACAATTTCTACATCCCACTGTATGTGTGGTAATTTCAATGCACCTTTAGGTCGACGCACCGCAGAAAAACTCCGTCTGTGCGATTCGTGTTTTTCATCCATAAAGTAAACAAGTAAAAAAAATACCTACAAAAAAAAAAAAAAAACTACACTGTCTGTAATTAGCTCTTCTGCTTTCTCCAATCAGCAGTCGTCGAGAAATATACCGTTTATATTTTTTCTTTCCGAGGAAGTGGATCATTGGTGTTTTGTTCCTGCGTGTTTTTTTTTTTAAGAGGAATTTTTCCAAGAGAAACCAGTAATCATGAGGTAAGGGAGCAGGGTAATGATGTGGTTTTATTTTCTCTGGGAGTTTTTTTTTAAGGTTTTTAATTTTTAGGTTTTCATTTTGTCTCGAAGCCGTGCAACTCTTCAAATTGCTTGTGGGGTGTTCAGTTGGAAACCAAAAAATTCAAGAGAAGATGCAACACATTATTACCATAAAACAGTTCGTGTATTTTGATAATTTACTTTTATTTTTATATATTTTTTAATGTATTAATATACTTTTTTATTCTCTAAGTGATCTTTCCTTTCTGTGTTTCTTAGCACCTGTTACGTCTTTCAAATGAACACCGTAATATTCTTTGGAAGCTTCTTGAATTTCAGGTCAATGGCCCCTTTGGTGGGCTTGTTTCATATGAATAGGGTTCATCATCTTAATGATAATAATAATAATAATAATAATAATAATAATAATATTGATTTAAAGTCAGTACACATGTGGGCTTGTTCATATAAATAAGCTTCATCTTCTGAATAATAATAATAATAATAATAATAATAATAATAATAATAATAATAACTTCAATTCAGTGCCCATGTGGGCTTGTTCCATATGAATAGGCTTCATCATCTTCTTCTTAATATAATAATAATAATAATAATAATAATAATAATAATAATAATAATAATAATAATAATATAATAATTTAAAGTCAGTGCGAATGTGGGCTTGTTCCGTATGAATAGGCTTCATTTTCTTCTTCTTCTTCTTCTTCTTCTTCTTCTTAAAAATAATAATAATAATAATAATAATAATAATATAATAATAATAATAAAGGAGTTATACCAGTGTCTGCCATCAAGTGTGGTAATCGTATCCCGTAGACTTATATGTGCAGGCGTGCTACGAGAACTGAGGAATGGTCAGGATTTCCTGTGGGGATTAGGCTACCTCGTCGAGGTAATCCTTCCCCTGGGCCCTATTGAGGTTAGGCTGAGGAATGACCTCAGCGTGGTCTTAAGTGTATTAGGTGAGGTATATAGAGAATTGCACCTGTATATATATATATATTATTTTTTGATGAATATTAAAAAGTAAACACAAGCTCATGCGTTCGGAAACTCGCTCCTCCCGTTAATGATCAATTGTTGTACGTGCAGCTAGTTTGTGAATCCGTAACGCTCTGCCGGTCGGGCGTAACAACAACGTGGCCGCTTGTTGTTTTACCGTCCGTTGTTTCGTCTTGGTGTTTTATTTTTTCCCCTCAAGTGAAAGCTCGATAAATGGGAAGAGGGAGAAGTGGAAAATAATTAATCTTTGGCTTCGTCTGTCCGTCCGCACTTTTTTCTGTCCGCACTTTTTTGTGTCCGCACTTTTTTCTGTCCGCACTGTTTTGTGTCCACACTTTATTCTGTCCGCACTTTCTTCTGTCCGCCCTTTCTTCTGTCAGCACTTTATTCTGTCCGCACTTTATTCTGTCGGGACTTTTTTGGGTCTGCACTTTTTCTGTCCGCACTTTTTTCTGTCCGCACATTTTTGTGTCTGCACTTTATTATGTCCGCACTTTTTCTGTCCGCCCTTTATTCTGTCCGCACTTTTTTCTGTCCGCGCTATTTTCTGTCCGCACTTTATTCTGTCCGCACTTTTTTCTGTCCGCCCTCAAATCTTAAAAACTACCGAGGCTAGAGGGCTGCAAATTGGTGTGTTGATCATCCACCCTCCAATCATCAAACATACCAAATTGCAGCCTTCTAGCCTCAGTAGTTTTTATTTTATTTAAGGTTAAATTTAGCCATAGTCGTGCTTCTGACATCGATAAAGGATAGGCCAACACTGGGCCGTGGTTAAAGTTTCATGGGGCGCGGCTCATACAGCATTATACCGAGACCACCGAAAGTTAGATCTATTTTCGGTGGGCTTGATTATAGGCTGTAGCGGCTGTACAGAAAACTCGATTGCGCCAAAGAAACTTATTTTACTTGTGTATTTTTATTTTGATGTATTATGGTATAGCGCCATGTCTCAAGATTGGGTGGACGGATTTAGATGAATTTTGACATTTAAATGCGTTATGTGACCTCAAAATGTGTCCCCTTAGGGGGAGGGTTAGTGCTGCAACCCCTTTCATTCCTTTTACTGTACCTCCGTTCACATTCTCTCTTCCATCATACTTTTTCACCCTCTTCTAACAATAGTTTCATAGTGCAACTGCAAAAGATTTTCCGTTTCAGCGCTGAATGACCTTGTAGATCCCAGCGCTTGTCCTTTTCTTTTCTATTCTGTTCTATTCTCAAAACGAGGAACTTCTGGGCGAGATCGATTCTGTATTCGCGGCATTTGTTGTCATGGAAACCATCTCGCACATTGATGGCAGTTGGCAGGGATTTTTATATATATATTTTAAATGCTTCAAAGCCGGGTACATGGCTTGGTATTCTTTTATTATTGAGCCTATATTGTCAGTCTAATAAATTCATACATTTATAGTTGAGTTTATTGGCAAAATTTTATTGTCTGTGTGTAATACATTCATACATTTAGAGTTAGGCTGTAAGTTTATTGGCACAATTTTATTGTCACACTCTAATAATTTCATACATTTGTAGTTATGAGTTTATTGGCAGAATATATTATCAATGTGTAATACATTCATACATTTAGTTATAAGTTTCTAGCCAGAATTTTATTGTCAATGTGTAATACATTCATACATTCATAGTTATGAGTTTATTGGCAAAATTTTATTGTCATTATGTAACAAATTCATACATTCATAATTATGAGTTTATTGGCAAAATTTTTGTTGTCAATGTGTAATACATTCATACATTCACACTTAAGAGTTTGTTGTCAGAATTACTTGGTTGTGTCACTGTCATAAATTTCTTCAACATTTGTAAAAAATTATTTAATGCCATAAAATGGTATTAAATAAATACTTAAATATTTAAATATATATTTAAATATATATTTAAATATATATTTAAATATTAAATCTCATAAGATTATACACATATATATATTATTAATATATTTATTGGCAGAATTACATTGCTGTGTCAGTTGTAAATTTTTTTATTTAGCTTTTTCTTTATTGCAATGATATCAAATGGAAAAAGGGTTTCAATAATGCGAACTTAAAATTTATATTTATTTTTCTATTCAGTTTTCATGAAAATATTTTTTGGGGCGAAGTTTTAGAAATACGACTCTGACCGGATGGAACTTTTGCCATTTTCATGGTTTTACGACGGAGAAGATATGGGAGAGAGAGAGAGAGAGAGAGAGAGAGAGAGAGAGAGAGAGAAACAAAAAACGAAATCTATAAAAGAGAGAGAGAGAGAGAGAGAAACAAAAAACGAAATCTATAAAAGAGAGAGAGAGAAAAACGAAAGCTATAAAAGAGAGAGAGAGAGAAAGGGGGAGTGAAGGAAGAAAAATGAGTTTAAAAGAAAACTAAACCAAACGAGAGAGAGAGAGAGAGAGAGAGAGAGAGAGAGAGAGAGAGAGAGAGAAAATAAGAAAAACGAAAGCTATAAAAGAGAGAGAGGGGGAGAGAGTGAAGGAAGAAAAGGAAGTTGAAAAGAAAGACTAAACTAAACGAGAGAGAGAGAGAGAGAGAGAGAGAGAGAGAGCCCTCCCCCCAGCTGCGACCTATAACAGCTGACAAATAACTAAGTGTCCACTTCACTGCAAACGTCTGCATAGACATATTGTATTTACCAACCTTATTGAGACCCGTTGGTTTGGTGCATAATTTGGAGTCTTTCACTGCTGGTCACCCATCCAAATAATGATCACACCCATCTGCCGCTCTATTAGAATAAAGGATCATTTTATGACGAAGGAAGCCGTTTTTCAGTTTTATGATTTATCCGTCTCGACTCCCCGTCTCTCTCTCTCTCTGTCTCGTCTAGGTCGATTGCTCTCTCTGGAGGTCAAAGTGGCGCCGATATTGAGCCCTCTCTCTCTCTCTCTCTCTCTCTCTCTCTCTCTCTCTCTCTCTCTCTCTCTCTCTCTCTCTCTCTCGTTTTTCAGTTATTTTCGTTCCTTTCCCCCATTTTTTTTTGCTCTTCTCTCTCTCTCTCTCTCTCTCTCTCTCTCTCTCTCTCTCTCTCTCTCTCTCTCTCTCTCTCTGCTGTATAGATCTCGTTTTTCAATTATTTTTGTTCCCTTTCTCCCTTTTTGCATTTCTCTCTCTCTCTCTCTCTCTCTCTCTCTCTCTCTCTCTCTCTCTCTCTCTCTCTCTTTTGTGCCCACGTTGGTTCATAAGAGATATGCATCTTATTATTATTATTATTATTATTATTATTATTATTATTATTATTATTATTATTGTGTAATAAAAATCCACAGTTGTTTAGTAAAATATATTACAGATTGTTTTTTCACGAAATTGTGAATCTCTTAGAATTATTATTATTATTGTTATTATTATTATTATTATTATTATTATTATTATTATTATTATTATTATTATTATTATTATTATTCAGAAGATGAAACCTATTCGTCTGGAACAAACCCACCAAAGGGGCCACTGACTTGAAATTCAAGCTTCCAAAGAGTATTGTAGTATTCATTTGGAAGCAACGGAAGATAATAGGAAACACAGAAATAAGAAATCACTTATTAGAAAAAGAAAAACAAATTCATAAATTAATAAATAATAGATAAAAATGCAAGTAAATTATTAAAATACAAGAAGAAAAGTATTATTAGGGTATATAATGCATTGCATCTTGGCTTGAACTTTTGAAGTTCCAATTCCAAGAAATCCTCAGTAGGGAGCCTGTTCCACAGTCCAGAGGTGTGTGGAGGAATAAAGGACCTCTGGAACTTTGGAGAAGTTCGACAGTGAGGCATATTTACTGCATACTTCGTAGCGTTGCAGTCAAACAAGGCAATTGCTTATATTCTCCCTTCCTGGAAGACCATATTAACAGTTAATCCCATCCTTTGAGATGAGAAACAATAAAAAACTAATTCATTTGTCATTTTTTTTGTTTTCTGTAAAAGAAAACTGTTGCGCCGGCTTTATCTGTCCTTCTGCACTTTTTCTGTCCGCATTTTTTCTGGTCCGCACTTTTTTTCTGTCCGCGCTTTATTCTGTCCACATTTTCTTCTGTCCGTACCTTATTCTGTCCGCACTTTATTCTGTCCGCCTTCAGATCTTAAAAACTACTGTGGCTAGAGGGCTGCAAATTGGTTTGTTGATTATCCACCCTCCAATCATCAAACATACCAAATTGCAGCCCTCTAGCCTCAATAGTTTTTATTTTATTTAATGTTAAAGTTACCCATAATCGTGCTTCTGGCAACGGTATAGGATAGACCACTACCGGGCCGTGGTTAAAGTTTCATGGACCGCGGCTCATACAGCATTACACCGAGACCACCGAAAGATCGATCTATTTTCGGTGGCCTTGATTATACGGTGTAGCGGCTGTAGAGAAAACTCGATTGCGCCAGAGAAACTTCGGCGCATTTTTTACTGGTTTCGTTGTACATCTGATTTCTCGCAAATGAGAAAACAGACGAAATTTATGAATGGCGCAGCCGCGTCTGTCTTCGCCGACGGCTCCGGAACGCTCCGAGTCGTCGCCTGCTGTCTCTCGGCGTCGCCAAATCGATGCAAATAAATAAAAAAAAAGACATTAAAAAGGAAGAGTCATTCACGCACCTTCGACCTCCAAGATGCACACTTATTCGACTCGTAGTGCCTCTGCTCATTCGACCGTACCTGAGTCCTCTGTCGACCCGAAGGAGGCGAGGGGAACACAGTGTCACGGAACTTGGCCACGCGGAACTTTCGGCGGTAGCTTCGTGGAACCTCTTCTGTAAATTGCTGTTTTTTTGTTTTGGGGGTGGCTCAATCACTTTCTTCGATGCGTGAAATTTATGTTTGTGGACGAAAATCCCTGTGATTTTGCAGTGCTCTGGTGACACGTCCGCTTTCTGACATTTGTTCTTCCCAAGATTACTGTTATTATCGTTATTATTTAGAAGATGAAACTTATTCCTATGGAAGAAGCCCACCAAAGGGGCCACTGACTTGAATTTCAAACTTCCAAACAAGATTATTATTATTATTATTATTATTATTATTATTATTATTATTATTATTATTATTATTATTATTTCAAGTTCAGTAGCCCCTTTGGTGGGCTTGTTCCATGTGAATATGGTTCATCCTCTGAATAATAATAATAATAATAATAATAATAATAATAATAATAATAATAATAATAATAATAATAATAATAATAATTTTTGGAAGTTTGAATTTCAGGTCAGTTGCCCCATTTGGTGGGTTTGTTCCATATGAATATGGTTCATCTTCTGAATAATAATAATAATAATAATAATAATAATAATAATAATAATAATAATAATAATAATAATAATAAACGTCCCTTCGACATAGTCAGAATAAGCTTGATTTCGTAGTACCGTCTCAAATTTGGGCTGGAGTTGGCTACTTTCCACCCAATTCCGAGTTGCAATTTTGCTTGCTACTCTTCCCTCGGAAAGCATTGCTTGCAGTTGACACCATCTGGCCGGAGAAAGTTGCAAGATATATATATAGTACTTGCTTGTTGATTTCCGGTCGTGTTTTTGTAGTGATATTTAGTTTTATTTATGTTTAGAGCTCTCTCTCTCTCTCTCTCTCTCTCTCTCTCTCTCTCTCTCTCTCTCTCTCTCTCTCTCTCTCTCTCTCTCTCTCTCTCTCCGTCCAGATTCAGCTAGTATTGTTGCATTCAGTGGAAATATTCTCTTAAGCAAATATTGCTTTTTCTCTTTTATAACAGTTCCTCTCTCTCTCTCTCTCTCTCTCTCTCTCTCTCTCTCTCTCTCTCTCTCTCTCTCTCTCTCTCTCTCTCTCTCAGACTTGTTATATCAGTTAAACCTTTCCATTTCAGTTTAATTATTTTAATGTAGCGAGCTACATAGGAGAGAGAGAGAGAGAGAGAGAGAGAGAGAGAGAGAGAGAGAGAGAGAGAGAGAGAGAGAGAGAGCTCAGTGTAATTATGTGAATGTTATGAGAGACGTAATCCATTACTTAAAGCTGTAATTTTGTATAGAGAGAGAGAGAGAGAGAGAGAGAGAGAGAGAGAGAGAGAGAGAGAGAGAGAGAGAGAGAGAGTTTGCCACTGTTGCAGGAAAGAAGAAACAAGATGAAATATTTATTTATTTCTCCATTTCCTGAAACTGGGTCATATGCAGATTTCCATTTGCAAAGGAATTTTGAAAAAAAAAAAAAAACTGTTAACACAATATTTTTCAATATTTTTTATAAAAGAATTTCGAAATTGAAATAAATTGGCATACTGTATTCCTCCGTAAAGTAATTCTGAAGCTGAATTCAATTCTCGTTCTTTATTCAGTTCCTTTTACTGCACCTCTGTTCGTGTTCTCCTTCTTCCATCTTACTCTCTACCTTCTTTAAGTCAATTATTATAATGCAAGGAAAATTGTATTAGGGTAGTAATGCGTTGCATCTTCGCATGAGCTTTTGAAGTTGCAGTACGGAGGCTGTTCCACAGTCCAAAGGTGAGAAGATGATCTGATGAATTTTTTAACACCTGTCTTATATTTTTCTTCTTTCCCTTTCAGGTAAGATGTCTCCTTGAGATGACGTAAATCTGGTCACTGTGAGTCTGTGAAATGTCATTTTTTTTAATATTAAAAACACTTGGAAATTTATTTTACGTTGAAGGCTTGAAATTTTTTTTTTTTTTTATGTTAAAGACTTGAAATTTTTTCATAATGTGTCAGTTGAATTTAAGAAAATAGGAGATAAAAGGGTTTGTAGTTATCAAATGAAAGGTATATATACATGGATCATAGTAATCATTATCAAAATGCTAAGTATACATACATGAATCACTGTAATCATTATCAAAGGGCTAAGTATACATATATGAATCACTGTAATCATTATCAAAAGCCTAAGTGTACATACATGAATCACAGTAATCATTGAAAAGGATCAAAACTGTAATCATTATCAAAAGTATACATATATGAATGAATCATGATCAAAACAAGTATACATAATGAATTATAAAAAGGCCAAGTATACATATCCTTTATGAATCACAATAATCATTATCAATAGGCTAAGTATACATACATGAATCACAGTAATCTTGACTAAAAGGCAAAGTATACATATATGTATCACTGTAATCATTATCAGTAGGCTAAATATACGTGCATGAATTAAAGCAGTCATTATCAAAAGCCTAAGTATACATACTGTACATGACTCACTGTAATCACGATCAAAAGACCAAGTATACATACATGAATCACAGATCAAAGTATACATGCGACAGCCGAATACACAACTCAGAAGACATCAAACTGTGTCATGGCATCTTCTGTAATCATGATCAAAAGTCACATGAATTCAGATCAAAGTATACATGCGACAGCCCAATTGGCTTTCAGCCAAAAGATCGAAACGTGACTTCTAAATTGAGTCGGCAGTGGTGTTGAAGTTTAGGCCTTCCCCAAAACAATGCGCCCGTCTGGTTGCGTTTGTTTTGTGACGTCTTCTTCCTTTCATTCGTATGGAACAGGACGCCATAGGGGCCGTTGCCTTGAAATTCAAGCTTCCAAAGAATAAGTTGTTCATTTGAAAGAAGTAACAGGAGGTGATTGGGAATACAGAAAGATGTCATAATTAAACAAGTTAAAAATGCGCCGAAGTTTCTTCAGCGCAGTCGAGTTTTCTGGACAGCTTGTAATCAAAGCCACAGAAAATAGATCGATCGTTCAGTGGTCTCGGTATAATACTGTACGAGCCGCGCCCCATGAAATTTTATCCATGGCCCGGTGTGGGATGGTCTATATCGTTGCCAGACGCACGATTATGGCTAACTTTAACCTTAAATAAAATAAAAACTACTGAGGCTAAAGGGCTGCAATTTGGTATGTGTGATGATTGGAGGGTGGATGATCAACATACCAATTTGCAGCCCTCTAGCCTCAAGTAGTTTTTGGTCTAAATCTTATATTCCATTTTTATTGAAAAAAGAAAAGATAAATAAAGAAATAAATAATTAAATAGATGAAAATATAAATAATTTATTACAATACAAAGAGTGCATCTTCGCTTGAACCTTTGGAAGTTCTAATTGTGAGGAATAAAGGACGTCTGGAACTGGAACTGGAATTGGAATTAGATCTAAAACGACCTCATTCCCGAGAAACAGAACAAGTTCTTAGTATAAAAGGCATTAAATTGTTTACTGACTAAAATATATAAAACCAGACTTTCGAGAATTAGAATATAAAAATTGCGGGAACTCACGCGATTGTGCATGAGAGCGCGCTTTACTTAATGTATATTTGTGAGGTCGTTGTTTCTCTCTCTCTCTCTCTCTCTCTCTCTCTCTCTCTCTCTCTCTCTCTCTCTCTCTCTCTCTGACTCTGAGAGTTTGCATATCATTAACTTGAAACAACTGCAGGAATATGTTAATGCATTCTCTCTCTCTCTCTCTCTCTCTCTCTCTCTCTCTCTCTCTCTCTCTCTCTCTCTCTCTCTCCCCTTCCTGATTCGCCTAGTAGTGCTTCATTCCATGAAAATCTCAGAGTACATATTGTTTTACCTGTTGTATAACAATTTCTCTCTCTCTCTCTCTCTCTCTCTCTCTCTCTCTCTCTCTCTCTCTCTCTCTCTCTCTCTCTCTCTCTCTCTCTTCCTTCCTTCCTGCCTTCCTTCCTTTGCCTTCCTTCCTTCCTGCCTTCCTTCCTTCCTTCCTTCCAATGAAAATAAATTTCATTCCATAAGTTTTCTCTTTTATAACATATTGTTTTCTCATTTTATAACATTCTCTCTCTCTCTCTCTCTCTCTCTCTCTCTCTCTCTCTCTCTCTCTCTCTCTCTCTCTCTCTCTCTCTCTCTCTGTCGAAAGACGGGATGACGTGAATAGTGGTGCCGCCCAGGACAAGTCTATTGTTTGTAAATGAATTAGTTTTTTTTATATTTTTTCTTATCTCAAAGGACTAACTGTTATCATGGCCTTCCAGGAAGGGAGAATAGAACCAGTTGCCCAGTTTGACTGCAGCGCTGTAACGGATGCAGTAAATATGCCTCACTGTCTTAACTTCTCACTTCCAAAGGTCCTTTATTCCTCACACCGTTGGACTGTGGAACAGCCTCCCAGAGAATGTCGTGCAATTGGAACTTCAGAAGTTCAAGCGAAGATGCAATGCATTATATCCTAATATAATTCTCCTTGTATTTTATTAATTAACTTATGTGTTTATATATTTGTTAATTTGGTATTTTATCTTTTCTAATAATTGATCTCTTCTTTCTGTGTTAACTATTACCTTCTGTTACTTCTTTCTGATGTATACCATGATCTTTGCAAGCTTGAATTTCAAGTCAGTAGGCCCCTTTGGTGGGCTTGTTCCATATGAAAGGCTTTATCTGAATAATAATAATAATAATAATAATAATAATAATAATAATAATAATAATAATAATAATAATAATAATAATAATAATCTTTTCAAGCTTGGATTTCATGAAAGAGTTCAGTGCTGAATAATAATAATAATAATGGGCTTGTTTTATATGAAAAGAGTTCATCTGCTGAATAATAATAATAATAGTAATAATAATAATAATAATAATAATAGTCTTAATAATTAATAATAATAATAATAATATTATTATTATTTTATTATTAAGCTTGAATTTCAAGTTAGTTGCTTTCGAGAGCCTGCTCAGCTCCCTTCTTCAGCTGGTGGCCTTGTTCCATATGAAAAATATGTATTTTATAAACATATAATATTGTAAAAATAATTAATTAATAGTCTTATTATTATTATTATTATTATTATTATTATTATTATTATTATTATTATTATTATTATTATTATTATTATTATTAATAATAGGTTTCGTCTTCTGAACAACAACAACAACACACCATTAATAATAATAATAATAATAATAATAATAATAATAATAATAATAATAATAATAATGGGGACAATATACGGTATCGTCTGTTTAATATTACTGGAGTATCTGAGACCAGTTGTGATGAAAGTGATGCTGCTTTGCGGTGAAGGTGATGTGATGGTGCAGAGTGCAATCCTGTGGTTGACCAGACCAGAGAGAGAGAGAGAGAGAGAGAGAGAGAGAGAGAGAGAGAGAGAGAGAGAGAGAGAGAGAGAGAGAGAGGGGGGAATCAAATGGGTGGGAGAATGCTTAGTCGAGATTCTTATGGTTATTGGTTATAAGTTTAATTTATGTATATGTATATTTATATTTGTATATATTATGTAACATTATATATATATATATGAATGTAGTTATTGTTTAATTATACATATACATACTGTATATATATACATATAAATATTTATATATATTTATATAGCCTATATGTATATTAATATATATATGTATATATATAAATATGTATATAAATATATGTATATACTGTATATATTCATGCATACAAAGCACAGTATGTTTACAAAGACCTTCTCTAAACTCACTCATGTCTCGTTCGCTGTCACGTCGTCTTCCGTGGCGTTTTTGTGCACGCGAAATAACGTGTGTCACTACGCTTATTTGATTCCATTTTGTTAGTGTGCAATGCAGTAGAGATGTTCGTTATATATATATATATATATATATATATATATATATATATATATATATATATATATATATATATATGTATATGTAATGTATATTATATACACATATGCATACATACATACACATAGTAGTACAAGGAGAAAGGACGGTATTTAGAGTGTCTGGAGAACAGGTGCTGTTGGCTTCAGGGTATTAAGCGCCAGTAATAAAATTAATTGTTCTCCTTGCTGAGCTGATGAATGAGACTGCTCTGTCGTACTGTTGTCATTGTGTTTTAAGTTATCTGTAAACATTTAGCATTCAGGTTGAGTTTAGTTTGTATATTATTATTATTATTATTATTATTATATTATTATTATTATTATTATTATTATTGGGTTAGGGGCAGTTATTATGTTCTGTGATGACTGGAAGCCATTTTTTATTCATTTGCAGTGAAAATTATTATTAATATTGTTGTTGAATGATTTTATATATATATATTTATTTATATAATGTATTTACATATTTATTTATATATAATATATATATACAGTATATATATGTATTTATTTATTTATTTATCTTAATGTGCATGTGTTTTATACTCGTAGTGTATTGATATTGGAGAGAGAGAGAGAGAGAGAGAGAGAGAGAGAGAGAGAGAGAGAGAGAGAGAGAGACTCACATTCTCATATATAGTCTTCGAAGCCTTATAGCTGCTGCAACCCACTGCAGTCTCTCTCTCTCTCTCTCTCTCTCTCTCTCTCTCTCTCTCTCTTTAATTGTGCAAACGACCCCAGGCCGAATACACTCGTTGCAAAAGTAGTCTAATTATATTTGGGCGTTTCTGAGATTGAATGCGATGTCCGAATGTCAAGGAATAATATATTTCTCTTTTGGGAACGGGGTTGGGATGGTTTGGGGTTGGGGGGGGGCTGTTGGTTGGCAATGCACAGACAGTGATTGGGATTTCGGCTCCGTGCCTGGGGACATGTCGTGTCCCGCGCGGAGAGTCCGTATTCGGCTTTTCGAAATCGATTTGAATTTCGTTATTGGTTGGTGCAATTGTCGTCCATCGTGCCTTTTTTTTTTTTTTTTTTTTGTTTCGTCTAGATTTGATGTCGATAATGCATGTGTGTGTGTGTGTATATATATATATATATATATATATATATATATATATATATATATATATATATATATATATATATATATATATATATATATATATATATATTAATTGACTCACATCAGGATCGAACTCAGGTCTTGGAATTGAAAGACAGGACCGCTGCCAACCAAGCTACACTAAGTCATCAAAGAAGTTGGAACCTCAGTGCCACTGTGCCTAAGGCTCGTCTTTCAATTAAAAGACCTGGGTTCGATCCTGATGTGAGTCAGAAATTTATGTCTGTTCCACAAGCGATTGTGTTTTGATTATGCCTGTATGTATATATAATTATATGTTTATGTATATATATATATATAATTATATGTTTATGTATATATATATATATATATATATATATATATATATATATATATATATTATATATATACACACACATACATACATACATACATACATACATACATACATACATACATACATACATAACGTGTGTATATCTATGCACTATTGAGTCCAAATTCAGAGGACTTGCGTGGCCTGTCAAACATTGTTGCCATGGTAATTAGGATAATGGATA
>NC_089761.1:34196772-34214272 GCF_040412425.1 Macrobrachium rosenbergii | reverse complement strand
CAACTTAAACGAAACGAATTTTTAATGAGGATTACGAATTGTAAGAGAGAGAGAGAGAGAGAGAGAGAGAGAGAGAGAGAGAGAGAGAGAGAGAGAGAGATCTTCGGAAGCCTAAGTCAAGTTTTCCACAGATGTCTAAAGTGAGATAGATTAGTTTGGGAATCAGGCTGTACTTTTTGGCAGCTGGGGGGTGGGTGGGCCAAGATTTTGGGAGGGTTGATGTAAGCTGTGATGGCTTTTTTTTTGGGGGGAGGGATGATGGGAGGTGGCTGGATCAGAGTGGGGCCATATCTCAAAATAATTTGAAATAAATAAATGCTTATATATTATATATATATATATATATATATATATATATATATATATATATATATATATATATATACATATAATTATATACAGTGTATATAATGATATATATGTATGTATGTATATATGTATGTACGTACGTATGTATGTATGTATGTTCGAGACCGGTAAGACGTAGGTAGGGCGGTAATTAAAGGTTCTTAACAGAACATTTTCAGGGCGTAGGAGGCTGAGGGCGGGAGTTGAGGGCGTATGGTAAGGAAGTCACGAGCACTGAGAGAGAGAGAGAGAGAGAGAGAGAGAGAGAGAGAGAGAGAGAGAGAGAGAGAGAGAGAGAGAGAGAGAGAGAGAGAGATGTAGGTTTGGGTTCCTTCAACTCAAACGAAAGAAATGTTTAAAAAGGATTTACTTATTGGAAGAAGAAAGCTCTGAGAGAGAGAGAGAGAGAGAGAGAGAGAGAGAGAGAGAGAGAGAGAGAGAGAGAGAGAGAGAGATTTTGTTTTCATCAAACCAAATAATGGAATTTTTAAGAAAAGATTTGTGTGTAACAAGAGAGAGGAGAGAGAGAGAGAGAGAGAGAGAGAGAGAGAGAGAGAGACGCACACAATTCGTATTAAATGTTATCCGGGAACATCTATGGGATTGAAAATTCTCGATAAATGATCTGAGAAATACCACGAAATTTCCCGAAATCCAGCAAAACTGGAATTTTCACCCAAAGAAAAATCAAGTTCATCACAAATCGAGAAATTTCTCCAGCACCAAGACTTAAATACAAGCACCAAGAGCCTCTCGCCACCACCCTGAGTGTAACCATGAATCCCAACATCTCAAACCCCTTCAACGACCTGATGGCAGCGGTCCTGAGGTTCCTAGGACTTCAGGGGTATGACCTGGCTTCCATGGGGCACCTGCTGTCCGTGCCCTTGATTTCAGCCACGGAGTATGTCATTGATTTGTACATGCTCGACACCCTGGTTAACACCCTGCAGGATTTCATTCATCCGACGCCTGCCCTCGAGAACCAGGAAGCCCCTGATGAAGAACTTCAGGAGGCACTTCACATCTTGGAACAGGAACTAACCTGTGAGAAAGAGGCTAAGAAAGTTCTCAAGGACGACCTGGACATTATTGCGAGGGAGTTGGAGAGCCTTGAAGAGGACCTTCGCCAGGTACATCGTCAAATGGATGACTTTCTGGCGCTCTGCCACGAGACTGAAAGTGAAGTCAATGAGTTGGAAAAGACCGTTGGAGCTTGTGAGGTGTCCTGGTCTTTGGAGCATTGCAGAGAAGACCTCGAAGACAATGTCTATGAAGATTTAGAGGAATCCTTGATTTTTGAGGAAGACAAAGACGACCTCGAAGAAAATGTCTGCGAAGATTTAGAAGAATCCTTGTCTTTTGAGGAAGCCAAAGAAGACCTCGAGGAAAAAGTCTGTGAAGATTTAGAAGAATCCTTGTCTTTTGAGGAAGCCAAAGAAGACCTCGAGGAAAAAGTCTGTGAAGATTTAGAAGAATCCTTGTCTTTTGAGGAAGCCAAAGAAGACTTGGAATGCAAGGACTGTGAAGATCTAGAGGAAAAGGAAGTCTCTGAAGAAAAAGTGAAGATTTAGAGGAATCCGTGCCTTTTGAGGAAGCCAAAGAGGACTTGGAATTCAAGGACGGTGAAGATCTACAGGAATCCCTGCCTTTTGAGGAAGCCAAAGAGGACTTGGAATGTAAGGACTGTGAAGATCTTGAGGAATCCCTGCCTTTTGAGGAAGCCAAAGAGGACTTGGAATGCAAGGACTGTAAAGATCCAGAGGAATCCTTTTCTGTTGAGGAAGCCAAAGAAGACCACGAAGACAACGACTGTGAAGATCTAGAGGAATCCCTGCCTTTTGAGGAAGCCTAAGAAGACTTTGAAGAATGTGGCGAGTAAATTGACGAATCATGGAGCTTGGAGCCAGTTGCCATTCGGTCGATTGAGTTGTAACGGAATAAGCCAGTGTCTCAGGAAGAGACCAGAGTATTAGGAAAGGTTAATGTTTTGTCCATTGTACAGGTTTTGTTCAACAGTTGTTAATTTAATTTTATATTATGAATAAAGAATAGGAAAGGTGAAGTGGTATCTGTAACCCGAAACGTATACACAGTAAAAACAAGTAAAAAATTGTGCCGAAGTTTCTTCGGCGCAGTCGAGTTTTCTGTACAGCGTATAATGCTGTATGAAACTCTCAGCCGTGGCCCATGAAACTTTCACCCACGAGCTGGTGGTGGCCTGTGTTGATGGCACCTAAAGCGGTGCCAGAAGCACGATTATGGCTAACTTATGTTTGATGATTAGAGGGTGGATGATCAACATACCTATTTGCAGCCCTCTAGCCTCAATAGTTTTTAAGATCTGAGGGCGGACGGAAAAAAGTGCGGACGGACAGACAAAGCCGGCACAATAGTTTTCTTTTACAGAAAGCTAAAACATGAATGAAATTGGTACGGGAGCATTGTTTGAGAGAGAGAGAGAGAGAGAGAGAGAGAGAGAGAGAGAGAGAGAGAGAGAGAGAGAGAGAGAGAGGAATTGTTATGAGGAGAAACAATACGTGCTCGAGAGATTACTCACATTGAATGAAACAGTATTAGGTGAATCTGGAAGGAGAGAGAGAGAGAGAGAGAGAGAGAGAGAGAGAGAGAGAGAGAGAGAGAGAGAGAAAGGAATTGTTACAAAAGGGAAAAAATATATACTTATTTCCCCATGATTGAAACATTACTAGTGGAGGAGAGAGAGAGAGAGAGAGAGAGAGAGAGAGAGAGAGAGAATTCTTATAAAACAATATATGCTTAGAGAGAGAGAGAGAAAATTTCTTAAAAAACAATATAAAAGAAAGAGAGAGCTAGAGAGAGAGAGAGAGAGAGAGAGAGAGAGAGAGAAGAGAAAGGTGCCGCGTGTTGGAGGCGACCCTCACCTGTTGACTCACTTGACTCACCTTGCCCCATCAACCCCCAGCCCCCAAAATACAATCCTCCGCCCCGTTACGCTACGCCCTCAACTCCCACCTCTTGCCGTCTTGCGTGAGCGTCCTCTCTCTCTCTCTCTCTCTCTCTCTCTCTCTCTCTCTCTCTCTCTCGTCCTCTCTCTCTCTCTCTCTCTGTCCTTCCTGATTTACCTTATAACATTTCATTCAGTGAAAGCAATTTCTTAGCATTATTTTTCTTCTTTTATAACTCTCTCTCTCTCTCTCTCTCTCTCTCTCTCTCTCTCTCTCTCTCTCTCTCTCTCTCTCTCTCTCTCTCTCTCTGGTTAAACTAAGATATACTTACTTCTCTCTCTCTCTCTCTCTCTCTCTCTCTCTCTCTCTCTCTCTCTCTCTCTCTCTCTCTGGAAGGTGTCTGCCATTTATACATTTATGTATTTACTATCTGCAACGGGGCGGGTCTGGTACGAGCAATAGTGGGTCACATTGAGACCTGATATCCAGCGAACCTCGTGTTGGTCTGAATCCGTGGGATTTCCAGTGAGTTGCCTGTGATCTATCGGTCTTATTCCTGAGAGAGAGAGAGAGAGAGAGAGAGAGAGAGAGAGAGAGAGAGAGAGAGAGAGAGAGAGAGAGAGAGAGAGAGAGAGAGAGAGGGGAGGCATGCAGGCAGGCAAATGCATCTAGTATGTGTAGGTAATAATAATAATAATAATAATAATTTTGTTAAAATTATTTTATATATTATGAAATAGTGAGTAAATATATATATATATATATATATATATATATATATATATATATATATATATATATATATATATATATATATATATATAACACACACACAGTACATATCTCAACGAAACCTTGCTCTAAAATTCTAAATCATCACTGCATTACGCAACAAGCGCGACAAATAAAATGGCCAAACGTTGCATATTTCGCAGAAAAAAAAAATAGTAGAAAAATGCAATCGGGCGATTTTCCGTCCCACTGCAAACAGGAATCCGCACATGCAGATTGACTTGCGCAAGAGAATCGACCGTCATCAGACCGTCATTTTCGCTTAGCGAACGTTGCGAAATAAAAAGTGCTCTCTATGTAAGCGTTCGCTGTGTTGGCAATAGTGTTTAAGGTATTTCACTCGTCGAGGGTTTCTTAGCGTGAGAAAAGTGAATATATGTCATTTTATTCAATATTTTCTTGGTTATTGGGGTTATGCAAGATTGCAATTTGCGTGCGATACAAGGGTCGTTCTGGGGCCATTTTGTTGTGGATTAACAGGTCTGTGAAATAGTTACACATATATATATATATATATATATATATATATATATATATATATATATATATATATATATATATATATATATATATATATATTAAACATGTATATTATTACATATATATATTGCATATCTATGTATCTATATCTATCTATATCTATATCTATATATAGAAATAGATAGAAGATAGATAGATAATACATTGTTTCCTCCGTGGAAATGGATTATGTCAAAGATAGCGAAAGAGAGAGAGAGAGAGAGAGAGAGAGGTTTGAGATGCTATGAGAATGGAAAGTTCTAAACTCAATGAACATTCAGGAACAATGCCATTTCCTTCTCTCTCTCTCTCTCTCTCTCTCTCTCTCTCAACACTTTCCCTGAGGACACAAGAGATCATCAAAGCAGCAATTGAACGAAACCATTCATCATGTTTCTTCTCCTCCCAAACCTCAGGAACCTTTGCAAATGGTCCCCCTCCCCTCCCCCCTCCCTCCTCCCCCCTCTCCTCCCTCCTCTCTCTCTCTCTCTCTCTCTCTCTCTCTCTCTCTCTGCTATTAACTGCTCCAGGGAATGATGTTTGGCCAACGCCAACAAAAACAGTTATCGTTCATTTTCGTAATTCTTCGTCTGTTATTATTGTTCATTTTCGTAATTCTTCGTCTGTTGTTATTGTTCATTTTCGTAATTCTTCGTCTGTTATTATTGTTAATTTTCGTAATTATTCTTCTGTTATTATTGTTCATTTTCGTAATGCTTCGTCTGTTATTATTGTTTATTTTCGTAATTCTTCGTCTGTTATTATTGTTCATTTTCGTAATTCTTCATTTGTTATTCATTTTGTTTCTCTTCCTTCATTCGTTCTCTTAATCTCTCTCTCTTTCCATCTATGTTTCGTCTGTCTTGGATTTGTAGGCCCTTCTAGGTAGTAGTTATTAACTATTGTGCCGGCTTTGTCTGTCCGTCCGCACTTTTTTCTGTTCAGATCTTAAAAACTACTGAGGCTAGAGGGCTGCAAATTGATATGTTGATCATCCACCCTCCAGCCATCAAACATACCAAATTGCAGCCCTCTAGCCTCAGTAGTTTTTATTTTATTTAAGGTTAAAGTTAGCTATAATCGTGCTTTTGGCAACGATATAGGATAGGCAACAACCGGGCCGTGCTTAAAGTTTCGTGGGCCGCGGCTCATGCAGCATTACACCGAGACCACCGAAAGACAGATCTATTTTCGGTGACCGTGATTATACGCTTTACAGAAAACTCGATTGAGCCGAAGAAACTTCGGCGAATTTTTGTGCTATTTTTGTTATTCCTGATTTTCTTTTTCTTATTTTTATTCTTTGTATGCCTTGGTATTCTCTTTCATATTCTTTTTTATCTATCCCTTCGTATTATTTTTATATTCTCTATAGTTAACTGTTCCTAAAGTTTCTTCGTGTGCTTGGGTAGGTACCAGTGTTATTATCCTCTTTTAAATACCCAGTTTTATCTACCTCTCATCTACTTATCTACTTTCTTTTATCTACCTGTTCATATAAGTCTGTTCATATTCTTTATATGTTGCTATTCTTCAAGTTCCTTAATATTCTTCCTTATCTACCTGTGCTTTTATCTTCTTATAACTACCCAGTTTTATCTACCTGTCCATCTACTTACCTACTTTTTATCTACCTTCTCATGTAAGTCTGTTCATATTCTTTATTTGTTACTATTCTTCAAGTTCCTTAAAATTCTTTGTTATGTGCTTTTATCATCTTTTAAATACCCACAATTGTATCTACCTCTCCATCTACTTATCTACTTTGTTTCATCTACCTGTTCATAATCTTCATTTGTCACTATTTCTCAAAATTCTTCATATACTTCGATGTATACATATTTATTTATCATCTTATGAATACCCGCAATTTTATCTATCTACTTCTCTATCTACTTATCTACTTGAGACGTCTACATCTACCGCTTTCTACAACCGCCCTTCACGTTCCACAACCCGTTTTCTACAACTCCGTTCCTACAACCATTTATTAAAGTAGCTATTGAGGCGGAGCAAACAATACCTTTTTAGATCCATTGTCGGTAGTCTCTCTCTCTCTCTCTCTCTCTCTCTCTCTCTCTCTCTCTCTCTCTCTCTCTCTCTCTCTCTATATATATATATATATATATATATATATATATATATATATATATATATATATATATATATATATATATATATATATATATATATATATATATGTATATATACACATATATATTAATTTTGCTGCTAATTCTCTCTCTCTCTCTCTCTCTCTCTCTCTCTCTCTCTCTCTCTCTCTCTCTCTCTCTCTCTCTCTCTCTCTCTCTCTCGTTTGATGATTGTATTATAATGACGGGAAAAAGTGTATATGAGAGACGAACGTTACCGAAGATAGGAATTCGAACGTGTGAAGGACGTTACTGAAGAGACGAACGTTAGAGATTACAGGAACGTTAGAGAAAAATTTAAGGAACTTTTGACGAGACAGGAACGTTAGAGAGGACAGCGCGGAACGTTGGTGAAGAGACGAACGTTAGAGAAGACAGGAATATTTGACAAAACTGGAACGTTAGAGATGATATAAGGAACTTTTGACAAGACAGGAACATTAGAGAGTACAGGAACGTTAGAGAAAACAGCATGGAACGTTGGTGAAGAGACGGACGTTAGAGAAGACCGGAACGTTTTAGAAAACAGGAGGGAACGTTACCGAAGAGACGAACGTTAGAGAAGACAGCAAAGGAACGTTACCGAAAAGACGAACGTTATGGAAGACAGCAAGGAACGTTACAGAAGAGACGAACGTTAGAAAAGACAGCAAGGAACGTTGCAGAAGAGACTAACGTTAGAGAAGACAGCATGGAACGTTACAGAAAAGACGAACGTTAGAGAGGACAGCAAGGAACGTTACCTACCAAAGAGAGAACATTTAAGAATATCGTGGAAACGTCGTCGAAGAAAGGAACATTACCGAAAGGGGAGAGAACGTTAATGAAGAAAGAATATTAACGTCCCGGTGACGTCATCATCATGATCTTGGTAATTCAGGCGACACCTCGCTTACCTCGTGGCGTCACTGAGATTCCTCTCACGAGATTAGATCCGTATTATGGAATGGAGGCCACCCGTTATTCTCTGCTGGAGAGAGAGAGAGAGAGAGAGAGAGAGAGAGAGAGAGAGAGAGAGGAAGCTTTACGAGTAAGTCATTGAAGAACAATATTTCATACAGTTATTGAAGTATAATAGTGTATTACAAACAGTTTTGAGAGAGAGAGAGAGAGAGAGAGAGAGAGAGAGAGAGAGAGGCTTTACGTTTAAGTCCTTGAGGAATTATGTAGTATTACAAACAGTTTTGCAGAGAGAGAAAGAGAGGAAAATTATATTTTTATTAAAAACTTATTCATTTATGAAAAGTTCTCGAGATCCTGTCTTCCTAACATTTAGATTTTGTTATTACTCTCTCTCTCTCTCTCTCTCTCTCTCTCTCTCTCTCTCTCTCTCTCTCTCTCTCTCTCTCTGTGTAACAGCTGAGCAAATTCTGAAGAGGGCAGTTCCTGTTTGAATAACGTCTCTTACGTGGAAGCAACAAAGGTTGAAGGAGAATTTGTTCAGGGGAGATTTGAAGGAGTGAAGGCTGTTATGTATACTCACGTATGTGTGTATATACATACGTATATCTATCAAGGATGCATCTAGGAAAAGGCATACGTATATCAAAACTCAGTTTATTCTTGCCGACGGTTTTTGGCAATAGCCCATTGCATCGTCAAGTCTGCAATTGACAAAATAATTATCTTAAAATCAAACATAGGAAAACGTAGCCCCCTAAAACAAGTACAAAATGTTAGCCATAAAGTTTCTTCGAGCGATATCGTGCCGTGGTTATGTACATCGTATAATCAGGGTCGCCGAATTTATTTTTCTGTCTTTCGGTGGTCTCGAAGTATAATGTTTTATGAGCCGCGGCCTTTGGAAACATTGCATAACCACGGGCAGTTGGTTATCTGAAATTTATATAATGTGCCAGAAGCAATTTACGATTATTTTTTTAAATTTGAACTAAGACAAAACGAAATAAAATAAAAACAAAAGGGTACCGACGCTAGAGGGCTGCAATTTGGTATGTTTGATGATTGGAGGGTGGATGATCACCATATATAATTTGCAGCCCTATATATAGCCTCAGTATATTTTAAGATCTGAGGGCGGACAGGAAAAGTATTTGCGGACGGACAGCAAAGCCGGCCAAAAAGTTTTGATTGTGATGTTTAGAATAATTGATTGTGATATTTAATAATAATAATAATAATAATAATAATAATAATAATACAGTAAAATGATTATGTGATGTTTACAATAATAATAATAATAATAATAATAATAATAATAATAATAATAATAATAATAATAATAATAATAATAAAGCAACCAGGAAGTGTAACAATATACAGATAAGCTAAAAGATCTTAGGAGTCTGATAAGAACGACAATGGTTCACAGGAAGGCCAGAGATCCCAACAAAATCAGTAAAAAAAAAAAAAAATCAGCAAAAGAAATTATCTTAAACTTCACAGTTATTGTAAATCCTTCAAGCCGTTTGGGGAAGGTTCACTAACTGACCTTAAGTCCTTACCCCTCGCCCAGGAGAGGTCATGGAAAAGCCTCCGTAATTGATGTCATTCTCCGCCCGTGCCTACGCCCACGGAATGTGAAGAAGGGATTGAATCCACCCACTTAGGCTTACCATCTGAGTAGAGGCAAACGCATAGGAGTCTCTCCTTCACTCTGTCATGTTGCTTTGGTTTGCGTAACTGTTTTTTGTTGGTCGAAACGCTTCGTGAACAGCGCCGGATGTTCATTTGGGGCAGGTAGATGCCATTGTCTCCTGACTGGAGTCGAGTTTATGGTTGTTGGTGGAACCATATTATTATTATTATTATTATTATTATTATTATTATTATTATTATTATTATTATTATTATTATTTAGAAGGACCCTAAATAGTAGTAGTAATAATGATAATAATAATAATAATAATAATAATAATAATAATAATAATAATAATAATAATATACAAAGCAATATTATTATTTATATAACTGTTTATATACTGTATAAACATATTATTATTATTATTATTATTATTATTATTATTATTATTATTATTATTATGACAAATGAGATCAGTAACGACCTACCAGATAATCCAAATCCCCCTTCTCTCTCTCTCTCTCTCTCTCTCTCTCTCTCTCTCTCTCTCTCTCTCTCTCTCTCTCTCTCTCTCTCTCTCTCCTTTTTTCATTTAAGTTCCAACTCCTCTGCATCATACGGTTCAGCAATCCTGGAACACAATGAATCTTTGTCGCCGGATGTTCATTGCCATTATGGTTCCAGCAGAGTCCAACAAGTGAGCCTTTCTAGGCGATGATGTTCCAGATCCTTTCCAGGCGATGTTATTCCAGTCTTTCCAGGCGATGATGTTCCACAGCCTTTCCAGGCGATGTTATTCCGGAGCCTTTCCTGGCAATGATGTTCCAGAGCCTCTCCAGGTGATATTGTTCCCAAGTCTTTCAAGGCAATGATGTTCCAGAGCATTTCCAGGCGATGTTATTCCAGAACCTTTGCAGTCGACGTTGTTCCACAGCCTTTCCAGGCGATGTTGTCCCAGAGCCTTTCCAGGCGACGTTGTTCCACAGCCTTTCCAAACGATGTTGTTCCATAGCCTTTCCAGGCGATGATGTTCCAGAGCCTTTCCAGGCGATGATGTTCCAGAGCCTTTCCAGGTGATGTTGTTCCACAGCCTTTCCAGGCGATGTTATTCCAGAGCCTTTCCTGGCCATGATGTTCCAGAGCCTTTCCAAGCGGTGATGTTCCAGAACCTTTCCAGGCGATGTTGTTCCAGAGCCTTTCCAGGCGATGTTGTTCCACAGTCTTTCATGGCAATGATGTTCCAGAGCCTTTCCAGGCGTTGTTGTTCCAGCGACGAAGGAAAATGGCACGCGGAAATGATTGAGCCTTTCCATGTTGTTCCAACGACTGTGGAATAGGGCACGCGGAAATGAGTGAGCCTTTCCAGACGATGATGTTCCAGAATCTTTACAGAGCCTTTCCAGGCGATGTTGTTCTAGCGACGCGGAAAATGGGTGGGCTCGCGCCTCGTTGAGAAGAAAGGCCCTCAGGAGGATTGACGAACTCACGCCCCGCGGAGGATCGGTTCAATAAGGAAATGAATCTTAAAGACGTGGAATAATTACGGGCAGAGACCATGGGTTATGCCACGGGCACAGACCATACGTATATACCCAGCTAAGATCATGGAGTACAGGAAACGCCCAAAGGTTGTTGGGTATTGGTATGGTCGAAGACCCTGTGAATTGGCAAAGACCATTGGCGTTTGGAAAAAGGGTACCTGAGGTCATGCCCATGGGGATTTGGTATTAAAGGTTTAGATACAGGGCACATGTTAGAGAGAGAGAGAGAGAGAGAGAGAGAGAGAGAGAGAGAGAGAGAGAGAGTAGGCCATCCTCCAGTAATACATAGCCCGAGTGTAGTAGAGGAACCAGATCGTGACTAAATAAAGCCCTTCTCTCTCTCTCTCTCTCTCTCTCTCTCTCTCTCTCTCTCTCTCTCTCTCTCTCTCTCGATCTTGGACCTCGTATCCAGTTCCAGAGTCAAGTCTGGCATCTTTCCTGTCAATCACCAATACAAATAATGACTGAATCCTATATGGAAGCTCCTATGGACTTTGTTCCTCTCTCTCTCTCTCTCTCTCTCTCTCTCTCTCTCTCTCTCTCTCTCTGTGAAAACTGGGGTAGTTCATCGAAATTGCATAGAATATTTCCCGTTTACTTACAGTTTTAAAATAGGATTGAGGGAGAGAGAGAGAGAGAGAGAGAGAGATAGTTAATAAATCAACTTTGACCACCACAAGAATCTTGGACTTCTAAACCTTGTTGTTAAGAATCCCACGAAACTAGAAAGCGCGAAGAATCGTCATTCCAGAGAGAGAGAGAGAGAGAGAGAGAGAGAGAGAGAGAGAGAGAGAGAGAGAGAGAGAGTTTTCCCCGGTCTGTCTCTGTCTCTCATAGCATTTTAATACTTGTTTCCATGTGGACGTCGCTAAAAAAAGATCTATTGTTGTCTTGTATAATTCCTGCCAGCCTTCTTCCTGCTTGAAGGAAGGACAAGAATGTTGCGTGCGGATTTTGACGAATGAATCCTTTTGTAGGTTTGGGGGGGAGGGGGGAGCTTGCGTGTGTTTTTCCTGGGCTATATCTGATCTTTTATCTTTCACTGAGATCTTAAGACCAGGGGATTGGAGGAACTTTTTATGTACCGTGTAATTTCACGTATTGTACACGTCCTTTTGTACATTGTCTTAAGGGAAGGTGGTTAGAGGCGGATCTCTCTCTCTCTCTCTCTCTCTCTCTCTCTCTCTCTCTCTCTCTCTCTCTCTCTCTCTCTCTCATCTCAGACACACACATACACGCGGGTGAATACACATTTTGTTTAAATATATAATATATATATATATATATATATATATATATATATATATATATATATATATATATATATATATATATATATATATATATATATATAGCAACCCCTTTTTATCATTTAGGGGTTTGCCAAAGGAAGTTCTACCCTTCCGTTTCTAAGCTACATTCCTGTGTGTGTATGTGTGTGTGTACACATACCTATATACGCATGCGAACGATACGTATCTGTATTCACAAAGACACGAAGTCATGCGTATTCTATGTAGGAAATAGAATATCGCGTGTCGCCATTGTAACATTTCCTGTTTCCTGAATAACCGCAGGATATATCCCTCAAATATAGATTCGATATTAGTAGAATAAGTCCCTTCCCCGTATGGTGGGCCAGGGTTAGTGCCGGCAGTGCACCTCGCATAGTGCACTGTAGGCATTGCTTAAGGTTCTTTGCGGCGTGCCTTCGGCCCCTAGATGCTGCAACCCCTTTCATACCTTTTACTGTACCTCCGTTCACATTATCTATTCTCAACCATGTTACACCTTTCAAGCCTTTTACTCTCAATTTTCCTTTCGGCGCTGAATGGCAACATCATAGGTCCCAGCGCTTGGCTTTTGCCCTAAATTTTATATTCTTTTATATTCTAATAAGTGTGAGTAGGAATAATCATATTCTCTTTCCACACTGTTGTTTAAATTAAAATAAAACATGTCAAATAATTCCTTAGAAAATTTTCACTAATAGCTTAATCAGTTCGAATGGTTTATATATATATATATATATATATATATATATATATATATATATATATATATATATATATATATATATATATATATATATATATATATTTATATTTATATACATATATATTTATATATATGTTTATTTATTTATTTATATTATATATACACAGACTTGCCTTATCATTTCCGTCCATTCACAGTCAAAAAGCAATTAAGACAAGTAAGAGGATAAAAAAGTAAACAATAAAAATATAACTGAGGAAAAAAAAAAAAAAAAAAATAAAAATTATTATCACCTAAATACCTTTTTTTTTTCTCTCTCTCCCGCCCTTGGCAGTGGTTCCAAGATCACCATCCCCCAGGAAGGGCAGAGGAAGGCCGTCAGCTGCAGCTACAGCAAGGACGGGCGCACCCCTGGCGTCTACTACCCGGCGGAGAACTACCACAAGCAGAGGGGCACCTTCGGCGGCGCATTCGGCAGTAGTGGTAGTACCAGCGGCAGGAGCGGCGGCTTTGGCACCAGCGCCACCAGGAAGGAGGCGTGGAGCGGCCTGGTGGAGAGGGTACTCGCTGCCCTAAGGTACCCTCTGGATAGGGCAGGTAGGTAGGTGAGCCGGGGGAGAGAGAGAGAGAGAGAGAGAGAGAGAGAGAGAGAGAGAGAGAGAGAGAGAGAGAGAGAGAGCGCCCTGGATAGCAGGTCATTTAAAAGAGAGAGAGCTGAGATCATTTAGAAAGAGAGAGAGACTGAGTTTAATAATTTATTGAGAGAGAGTGCCTAGCAAATCATTTTTTCAGAGAAGAGAGAGAGAGAAGAGAGAGATAGCTAATTATTTAGAAGAGAGAGAGAGAGAGAGTTAATAATTTAGAGAGAGAGAGAGTGCCTAGCAAATCATTTAGAGAGAGAGAGAGAGAGAAAGAACATTTAAAAGAGAGAGAGAGCCTTGCAAATCATTTAGAGAGAGAGAGAGAGAAAGAGAGCATAGCTAATTATTTAGAGAGAGAAGAGACTAGCAAATCATTTAGAGATAAAGAGAGAGAGAGCACCTGGCAAATAATTTAGAGAGAGAGAGAGAGAGAGAGCCTAGCAAATCATTTTGAGAGAGAGAGAGCCTAGGAAATCATTTAGAGAGAGAGAGCCTAGGAAATCATTTAGAGAGAGAGAGAGAGAGAGAGAAAGAGAAATGAGTGTAACAACAAAATCTAAAGATTAGGAATATGGCAGTCGTGAATTACTATGTGTATAAAGTCATCAGCAGAGAGAGAGAGAGAGAGAGAGAGAGAGAGAGAGAGAGAGAGAGAGAGAGAGAGAGAGAGAGAGATTCTAATCGCAACCCATAAGCCAGAACTACATTTTAATAATGTAGTAATTCACGCTCTGATAACAAGGGAAACGTTAAAATATGTAAACATGGGCGGCCTCTATCATTATGAACGCTCCATATGTTTTCTTATGTCGAAAAGAACGCAGCCCTTTCTCTCTCTCTCTCTCTCTCTCTCTCTCTCTCTCTCTCTCTCTCTCTCTCTCTCTCTCTCTCTCTCTTACTCTTATTTTGATGACTATACATTTAGTAATTCAAGAGTTCATTTCTCCCTATCCTTTAAAATTTCTCTCTCTCTCTCTCTCTCTCTCTCTCTCTCTCTCTCTCTCTTTCTACATGATTTGCTAGGCTCTCTCTCGCTGTCTATTTGGTTTGCTAGGCTCTCTCTCTCTCTCTCTCTCTCTCTCTCTCTCTCTCTCTCTCTCTCTCTCTAAATTAGCTCTCTCTCTCTTTCTCTCGCTAAATGATTGGCTATGCTGTCTCTCTCTCTCTAAATGATTAGCAACGCTGCTATCTCTCTCTCTCTCTCTCTCTGAATCTCTCTCTCTCTCTCTCTGAAGATCTCTCTCTCTCTCTGAAGATGAATAGTTATTAGTTGTTCATGAGTTCCATTCTTCCTAGCCTTTAAATTTTGTTCTCTCTCTCTCTCTCTCTCTCTCTCTCTCTCTCTCTCTCTCTCTCTCTCTCTCTCTCTCTCTCTCTCACGGGTGATTTTCCAGTGGCTGATGCGTGTAATTTCGAGGGAAGCAACAAAAGTCAGCCCGAGATGTGGAAAGGAAAGCCATTTTTTTTTTCCCACCCACCATCTTGTCGTTTCTTTGCTAAGGTAGTTTCTGTGTCGACAGCAACAGCAAGCAGTTTCTTTTGCTGTTATGAACAGCAAAAAATATAATGGCTGTTCTCTTTTCGATCACAGCAGCCACAGCAACATTCATACTTTTAACTCCTGATATATTATTATTATTATTATTATTATTATTATTATTATTATTATTATTATTATTATTATTATTTATTATGTCCCTTTTGCATTTCAATTGTGAAATGAGTTATTATTATTGTTATGATTATTTATTATTATTATTATTATTATTATTATTATTATTATTATTATTATTATTATTATTTTCCAACGGCTCAGTATGTGAACAATTAGAAAATCAATAATATCAACAATTATTTTATCATTATTGTAAACGTTTTAGGAATGAAAACCCATCAGAACGACAGCACAAAATTAATAATAATAACAATAATAATAATAATAATAATATTAATAATATAAAATAATTTTAAGAATTTTAATAACAATAAAAATTCAGAACGACTTAATACAAAATTAATAATAATAATAATAATAATAATAATAATAATAATAATAATAATTTTAAGAATTTTAATAACAATAATAAATTGGTTCTAAGTCGACTTATAATAATAATAATAATAATAATAATAATAATAATAATAATAATAATAATTTTTCATCTCCTTCAGGTGAGTACCTAAGTGGGCTCACCACTACTTCTGCTGCGACGCCCGGAGGAAGGGCCTCGTCGACCACCACAGCCAACAACAACTCCTCCAGTAGCGCCAAGATGTCGGCGGCCAAGAAGAACCCCCCCGCCCCCGCCCTTCACAAGGTCATCATGGTCGGGTCAGGCGGTGTGGGCAAATCAGCCCTTACCCTACAGTTCATGTATGATGAGGTCAGTCAAGGGAGCATTTTTTTTTTTTTTTTTTTAGTTTTAGGGTCATTTTAAAAAATGAAGGTCAAGGTTATTTGGTTTAGTTTTAAGGTCAATTAAAAAAATTAAGGTCAAGGTTATTTGATTCAGTTTTAAGGTCATTTTAAAAATTAAGGTCAAGGTTATTTTTTTTAGTTTGAAGGTCATTTAAAAAATTAAGGTCAACCTTATTAGATTTAGTTTTAAGGTCATTAAAAAAATTAAGGTCAAGATTATTTTATTTAGTTTGATGGTCATTTAAAAAAATTAAGGTCAAGCTTATCTGATTTAGTTTTAAGGTCATTTAAAAAATTAAGGTCAAGCTTATTTGGTTCAGTTTTAATGTCAATTAAAAAATTATGGTCAAGCTTATTTGATTTAGTTTTAAGGTCAGTTAAAAAATTAGGGTCAAGCTTATTTGATTTAGTTTTAAGGTCAGTTAAAAAAATTAAGGTCAAGGTTATTTTATTTTTAAGGTCATTTTGTGAAAAGGTCACATTTGCTGGGAGGTCATTATTTTGGGTATGTGGAGTTGCCATATGAAAAAATTTAAGGTTATCTACTCAAAGCTAATTTTTTTGATTTGTGAGATCATATTTGGTTTAAAGGTCATTATATTTAATTTTGAATTTATGTTTGTTTATGGTATTTTTTTTTAAGGTCATACTTGTTTTAAACGAGGTCTTTTTTTTAAGGTCATTAGTCTTGAATTTTTAGGTCATACTTGTTTGAGGTCTGTTTTTTTAAGGTCAAGGTTGGTTGAAGGTGATTATTTTTTAAGGTCACAGTTGTTAACGTCATTTTTTTTTTTTTAAGGTCACATTTGTTTAAATGTAATTGTTTTTTTTAATTTTAAGGTCACGGTTGTTTGAAGATCATTATATTTTTTTTTTAATTATCAGGTCAAATTTGTTTGTGTTGTTCTAAGGTCACGGTCGTTTGGAGGTGATTGTTTTTTAAGTTAGTGCTTGTTTGAAGATGATTGTTTGTGATTTGAGGTTAAGGATGTTTAAAGGTATATTGTTATTACCTTTTAAGACCACAGTTGTTTAAAGTTCGCTTTTTTTTTTTTATACAAATTTTCAAGTCATGATTGTATGGTTATTTGTTTATTTTTGTGCCTTAGTTCAGTAGTTCTTAAACTTTTTCAGTGTATGCACCCCTTTCAAATCAGCAGTCAGTTCTCTCACCCCCTGAATTGCTGAAATAAAAAAAAATAATTATTTATTTTATTTATTTTATTTTATTTTATTTTTTGGCAGAAAAAATAACATGCTTATATATGAAAATATATTTTGCTTTAATTATTCATAGGCATCCTCGCACCCCTTAGGAACCGGCTTTGTACCCCATAGGGGTGCAAGCACCCCTGGTTAAGAACCACTGCCTTAGTTATTTGAAATATTAACTTAAAATTTAAAATTTGGTTGAAAGTTCACTTGAGGACATTTTTATGGATTATTTGGATTACTGAGCTGTTTACAACCATGATGTCACTTGTGATCGGCCATGGGTCACAACAAGACCCGAGAAGTCTCCAGCAGAGAGAGAGAGAGAGAGAGAGAGAGAGAGAGAGAGAGAGAGAGAGAGAGCCTGTCAAATTATGTAGAGAGAAAAAGAGAGAGAGAGAGAAAGCC
>NC_089761.1:34184272-34186772 GCF_040412425.1 Macrobrachium rosenbergii | reverse complement strand
CTGGGTGGTGTCATCGCGTGCATGCGTGCGAGCATGACGAAATGCGCGCGTCACGCTCGCGAGCGCGCTTGGTAGACGTCATTTGAGGAGAAGAAATTATAAAGGTAGCGAAGGAAATATATGTATTCTGACATTCTCGCGTTCGCTTTGGTTCAAGGTTGCTGTGGTTTTCAAATTATGTCTTGGAAAGAGAGAGAGAGAGAGAGAGAGAGAGAGAGAGAGAGAGAGAGAGAGAGAGAAGGTGGTTCATGTTGTCTCCCTCTAGATGGCGGTTTATGGTTTTTTATTTTTTTTTCTTTGGTTTTGTTTTTCATATGGTTTTTTTTTTTTGTATCTGTGGTTAGTGTTCCTTGGCGTTTGCAGAGCGCAGTGAGTTTGTTTTTCATGTTTAGAATTTGATTGGTCTTATTGTTGTGATTATATGTATATGTACTGTATGTGCATACATATATGTGTGTGTATATGCATATATATATATATATATATATATATATATATATATATATATATATATATATATATATATATAGATATATATCCATCTATATATATATATATATATATATATATATATATATATATATATATATATATATATATATCTATACATATATATATATATATATATATATATATATATATATATATATATATATATATACATACATACATACATACATATATATATATATATATATATATATATATATATATATATATATATATATATATATATACTTATATGCATACATACATGCATACATACATACGAAACCATTTATACCGTTTCATACAGAAATCATTTTACCTTTTGCATATTGCACACCGAAAGAGAGTTCTAATATAATCTTATGATCATATTTCATCAGTACTACTTACCTTGGTCAGGAATCGAACCTACAAACAACACCTTTTCGGCTTAGATACAAGAACGACACACAGTGTGTGTGTGTGTGTGTGTGTGTGTAAGAGAAACGAAGATTCCCCCCATTTTAAACTTTTCCTGACGTTTCTGAAGACATAATTGTGGAAATGTGTGTGGTGTCATTTTCTGTCATCACCATCACGGGGACTGAATGGTAGAACCAGGCGAGATTGAGTCATGTTTCTCAGCTGTCAGACATTTTCGTGTTTTTTTTTTTTCTTTTTGAGGGAGCTGGTTCCTTTATGGTTTTTTTTATTTGGGGGGGTTATCTTGAGTCGAAAAGGGGCTGTTTTTTCATTGAGGAGGGCTGTGTTTTTAATTTTTTTTGGGGGGGTGAAGGTGGTTGTTTTTGGTAGGGTAAAAAGTGTGTTTTCAAGACATGGTTTGGGTAGGTTGTATTTTGAAATTTATGTATATATATATATATATATATATATATATATATATATATATATATATGTATATATATATATATGTGTATATGTGTGTATATATGTATATATGTATATATATATATATATATGTATGTATATATATAACTGAATCACGAAAATATGGAACATGATGAGTCTCCAAGGTAAAGGACGACAGTCGAAAGGCCTCGCAACTCTCCAGTGTTTCTCTTTCCTTCGTGGATTTTGTCTTTATTTATGTATGTATATATTTATTTATATATCTGTCTATCTATACACACACACACATAAACACACACGAATAACACACACATATATACAGTATATATATGTATTTATATATGTATATATATATATTACTCTGAATCATACATAGACCCACCCCTCCTAACCCTTTATTATGTATCACATAAATCATTCATCCCGGGTCAAATACAACATTAACACGAGAGAGAGAGAGAGAGAGAGAGAGAGAGAGAGAGAGAGAGAGAGAGAGGACATCACTAGTTGAGAAGCCTGAATTGGGTCTAAGTAACATTCGGGCTTCCCGTTGAAGAAACGAACTAGATTCAGCTGAAGAAGGAACCCAAGTTTTTAAGCCCTGATGAAGAGTAATGGCTGGGCTAACTGTGTCAGTCAAGTAGGCTTTTGTGGTGTTTGGGAGGGGTGGGAGGAGGAGGAGGGAGTGGTGGGGTACTGTGTTCCTTGATGCGTGCTCCTTTAGAGGTTTTGGTATTTAGTAGTTTTTCTGTAATTTATTTTTTGAATTTTAATTCGTTTTCCCTTGAAAAAAGAAGTAAACAAGAATATAACAGTATTGTCCGCATTCAGACTTGAATTGCTGTATTGGAAATGAACCCTGTGCATGTATATGTGTATATGTGTATATATATATATATATATATATATATATATATATATATATATATATATATATATATATATATATATATATATATATATATATATATATATATCCAAAACAGCGGTACATAGGTATACATATGACATGACTTGCTTGTCAATTTTTCCCGACGTTTGTAATAATTCATTACATTTTGAGGGCTGTATAAAATAAATAACATAAATTACAAAAAGGGTACAAATTTAAATTTAAAAATTAAGCACAATGGATAAAAAAAAAAAAAAATTAAAAATTAAA
>NC_089761.1:34141772-34171772 GCF_040412425.1 Macrobrachium rosenbergii | reverse complement strand
AGGCCCCAGGGACGACTTCCGGTCCCCTCCTCCTCCTGTTGCAGGCCTAGGGGTGGGAGGGAAGGAGCGGGTGGGAGAGGGACATTTTAATTTTAATTTTTTTCATTTTTGTGTTATTGTTTTATTGTGGGTTTTGACTTAAAGTTTGGTGTTATTGTTATTATTATTATTATTATTGGCAAATGGAAATGGTGTTGCATTCCAGTTCAATGTTAAACGATATTTGTAGCTTAGAATTCGTGAATATATAAAAGCCATTTGTGTACAACTGACAAAAATTAATATCATATATATATACAGTATATATATATATATATATTGCATTCATAAATGAGAATTAATATTTTTTGTTATTTTCAGGTCTGGAGAAGGTTTCTTGTGTGTCTTCTCAATCACAGAAGACGACTCATTCCAAGCAACACAAGAATTCAGGTAATATCTCTCTCTCTCTCTCTCTCTCTCTCTCTCTCTCTCTCTCTCTCTCTCTGTGTATTTTTGTGTATGTGTTGCTAGCCTTTGCAGTGCTGTGTACTGCATGAAAAAATCCTTGTTGTTTAATATCTCTCTCTCTCTCTCTCTCTCTCTCTCTCTCGTTTCTTGCATTTCTGCTGCACTAATGTCTGTACCTTAAACATGCACACTTTTGTGAGTGTGATTAAGACACAAAGTGTCATTGTGTTTTTAAGTCTAACGTCTGCATGATACTGGAATATACTGGCCATTGAGCACCATATGAATAATTCATGAACTCTTCCAGTCCTCATCATTATGGAAACGACATTGTCATGAATAACAGGCACGTCTGGAAGTGCCTTGATTTTATCCAATAGGTTTGAGTAGAAGTCCCGTTTCCCGAGACCTTTATTATAAGCCCCCATTGTCTTCCAGGGAACAAATACTACGCGTGAAGAACGACGAACACATTCCATTCCTACTGGTTGGAAACAAGGCAGATCTTACAGACAGGAGGAAGGTGAGCGAAGAAGAAGGCAAGAACAGAGCCGCGCAGTGGGGTGTGCCTTACGTAGAGACCTCTGCAAAGACTCGAGCGAATGTCGACAAGGTGAGAGAGAGGCGCATGGCTGGTTCTGCGTTTTGCTTCCAGGTCTCTTGAGTTGCTCCTTCTTCGTAGGGGGCTTAGTGCCTTCGTTGCACCTCGCACGGTGCCCTGCAGGCATTACTGAAGGTTCTTGGCAGCCTCCCTTCCATGGCTCCTATAGCTGCTGCTGCAACCTCTTCCATTCCTTTTTGCTGTACCCCTGTTCATATGCTCTTTCTTCCATCTTACTTTCCTAACCCTCTCCTAACAATTGATTCATAGTGTAACTGTGGGGTATTCCTCCTGTTACACTTTTCAAAACTTGTCGCTGTCAATTTCCGTTTCAGCGCTGAATGGCCTCACCATAGGTCCTAGCGCTTGGCCTTTGGCGTAAATTCTATATTCTGTTCTAACCTCATTGCTCCTTGATATCTCTGATACTTTTCTTTATAAGCTACATCACTTACAGGTTTATGGTTACAGGGAAGGCTAGAATCCTTTGTTGTGTAGGATTTAAAAAATATTTTTTAAAGAAATGATTAGTTGTAACGCACGTTGTTCATACCTTTGCTCCAAAATCCTTGGGACATCACTTGCATATAACCAATGCGAATGGTGCTGTGTATGAGGTTAGATAGGTTGTGTGCTTGCAGAGCCATGACAGGTACTTTTATGATATCTTTTGAAGTATGCACACAGTCAAGTATTCCACTTACATTATTATGTGTAGGTATGGTGGATGGATGGTTTTCAACTTCTATAGGCCTTCTGAGTTTTACCTTGCATGGGAAATGGTTGCTGTACCATCTAAATGTTGGTAGATATTTGGTCAGTCCATCAGTCATAGCCTGCTGTGGGCATTAATTACATATTGCTATGGATTACCTGTTGTCTTTTTGGCATGCATGTTACCAGCGTCGAAAACATCTCCTTTGGTCAGCTGAATTGTGTGGAAGACCCATGCATCAGTTGGAAGTTGATCTAAATTCACCAAATGCTGTCAATCGTCTCAGTTACTTTGTTCTTTCGGCTATGTTAAGGTTAATGATTGTCGTGTGACGAGAGACTCGGGGACAAAGACCTGTAGGAGGAAATCCTTTGTTTTTTTTTTTTTTTTTTTGCAGGACAGCATACCATTGTTTTCCTTTGAAATTCGTGTGCTTGATCTGTTGTCTTGATAAGGTATAATTATCACGATGGTATTCTTTTGTTTTCAAGTGTTGACGAAATGACAACATTTATGCTCCCATTGGTTCATTATTTGATTACTTTTGTTTTATAGGTATATATGTGCACAAGAGTTCAGATGAGCTTATAGTAGATTTTGGTTCCATGGTTGTAGTGAGGTACAAAGCTTCAGTGACCAAATTGTAAAATATAAAGCTTGTAGGATCAGTTGATATTTGCAAGTTTGCAGCTATGTAGAAGCTTACAAGACTAGGTGGGTGTCACCTCAGTAATTGCAGAATATACTTTAAGAACCAGGCTGGTATTAGCTCCAAATTTAAGGCTTAAAACCTTTAATTTCTAGAAGATTAAAATTTCTTGTTGAGAATTGATTCTGAGGATTTATGAATCATGCAGATGCTAGCTTTGTGTATGGAAGATATGACTTCAAGGTTAAGCTAAAAGTTGCCTTGTTAGGAATGAATGCATATCACCATAGGGAGCAAGTTGGACGTTGTTTCTCTTGGTCTGTGATATGTTCCCCATTTTAAATTCCCATGAGCTTCTGTTACATAAACTTTTTAAAGAAGTCAGCTGTAGTGAGATGATAACTGTGGGGGACTTTAAAAACTAGTCCTCCAAATCCAGTGTCTATTTTTTAATTAGAGATTTTCATTAGACATAGGTTTTAGAAAGCATAAATTTAACAAAAAAGATCAGGGCCAATGTTGCAAATGTGCTTGCAGAGTGCCAAAATCATTGATTGCATAAGATAATATGCCTTGCTTGATAAAGGATAGTTTTGCATAATAAGCTTTCTGACGTAAAACCGTCAGCATTGTGCATGTTTAATATCATGGCGTCCTTAAATTCTTCTTGAGTAAATTTCTAAAATTGTCGGTGTAATGAAGCCGGGTACAACAGAGCTTACGTTTCTCAAGGTTAGTTCTTTTGTGTGCTTTGCTGAGCAGCCAGTTTCATTTATGAGTACTTTCTCAGCTAACCTTGACGGTACTCTTGATTTACATGACTGTTCTATATTATTTGATTTTGTTATGTATGGCTGGCAAAGTACATTCACTGTTATTTTTTCAAAACCTAACAGACTCTCTGCTTTCTATAATGGTTCTTATAAACATCCAAAACAAGCTAGCAAGTTTTATTGCTGACATGCCCCAGTCACAGCACAAAGTTCGCGTAAAAGCTTTATCTCTGTACTGCTATATTTTTGCACCTTTTATTGTTTAAAGGCATTTCACTGTTGGCCGTGCTTTCTATGTCCTCCCACAAGTACTACGTTAGCGAAACATAAAGCAGCCTGTTTTCTGCCTTCTGACTTTTCCTGAAGCGTATATTATGGTAATTCGGATAACTCCAGACCTTTCTCGTCTTTTCTGGTTTCGTACAGTAATACAGTGTAGGTAATGTAGTGTATCTTATTTCCATTTGATTTTTTTTTTTAACATGTTACCTCCTCTCATTGTTTGTTAGTAACTGTTTCCTTTTGTGTTGCTGGATACTTGTACTCTATATTTGGACCAAATGTTTCTTTGAAACTTGATTACAGTACATATATTATAATGGTGACTTAAGAAATTCCTAATTTTGTGTTATACTTGGTTTGTCTACATAATGTGTAATGTACACTTTTTCAATTTTTGTAGATTTTATTTCATCGCCTACAGTTTTATGTAGGTTAAATGGGTTTGATCACAGAATTTTTTAGAATGCCTCTTGTCATTAAATAGTCACACAGTAAGTTTGGGTATGAATTAAACAGGTAATTGGAATACACTGTGTTCAACCTTGGAGGGTCTTTCTAGAATATTGATAATATTCATAGCAGTTATAAAATTATTTGTCAAGGGCTTAAAAAATTTAATGCTTTTGAGGCCAAAGAAGGGTTATTAGAAAGTAATTCCACCACACTACAGGCTCATTTTTAAAGTTCTAGTTCAAGCCAGAGCCAATTTTTCCTAAATGAGGGACAGAAAACAGAGCAGTAAAACATCAGCATTGGAAAGCTAGGGGTTTTGGGATTGAAAATTGCAGAGAATGACCAGAAATGAGAAAAATGAAAGTACAATTTCTGAAAAATGAAAGTACAATTTCTGATACAGTGGGCTGTCATGGCAAAGAACTTGCCACATTGGAGGTGCCTAGTTCAGTACATTTTTTTCTACGTCTCTTGTAAGTTTACCAGGCCAGTCCATTGGTTGAACTGATGCATTGTATATACATTATTTGTAAAAGAAACTATGATATTTAGTTTTCAACCAGCAATGGTATGAAGTTTACGAAACAAGTCCCAGAAAGGATTTTTGTCAGCATCATGAGTTTTTAGTTTAATGAACCATTCTACTTAAAATATTGAAGTTTATTCAGTAAGATCTAGATCGCATGATTATTACGAACCAACCCTTCAGAGTTAAGACTTGCAAGAGCGACTTAAGAATTACAACTTGGTGGTCAGGACAGACTGTTTATTTACTATTAATAATGATGATAGTATTGCATTGCCGTCCTCATGAAACATGCATAAATTTGTGTCGCATGGCCAATAAAGGCATCAGAATAATGTGTGATGATGACTTGAGTATGTTTGCATGTAAAGATAAAAGGAATGTACTCATTATAAAGGAAGGCGAATGACAACAGTTGTTTGCTTTTATGTCCAGCTTTTTTAGGAAGATGAATTAATTACCGTATAGTAATTTTGAATCACATCATTAAAGTCAGACTTTAAAACAACTGTGAAATTTAGTGTTGCTGTTTTTTGCACATACTTCAGAAGAATTTGGTTGGCTGTTTCTATGGGGCTGGAGAAATGCACTGTGGATGTAGAATCACTTTTACGTCTGTTAGGTTGCTTTAGGACGCAAATTCATGTACCACAGCATTGAGGAATTAGCTACTTTTGTATAGGTGAGATGTAGAATCATTCTCTAGGTATATGGCAAGATCTCTGCATATGCTGAAATGAAAAAAAACAAAGATGTCCAATTTGAAATGAAAGAGAAATATGTTGATTAAGGGCCTGGTGTGTAAAAAATATAGTTTGCGTGCTGCATGTTGCAGTGCAACACAAAATGAAAATAACTGAAGTATCTGGTAGCAGAGCATAGTGGCAAACTATTATGGCAGAAGGAAGGCAGGAAAAAATTAAAGTTTCCCCTTTTTGAGTGTATAAAATTTAAACCATAAAAGCAAACCACTTACAGTCAGTTAAAAATCCAACTGCTTATCAGCTTCCACCACTTGATATTCTGTTAAGATTCCCCAATACCTTTAGTGATTGCCCAACAGTTTTTGAAGTTTGCAAATATTTATCAATGAAAGCAAGGGACGAGAGAAGTAAACAATTACAGGACCAGTAATGTTTTTATAGTGCAATCAGATTAAGAATCAAAAGTTTCATTACTTTTGCTTGTTGCTATGTCTCTCAGTGTCTGTCTAAGTGAGTATTGCTTGAGAGAAGCATAGAAAGAGATATTCTTGCAGGAAAAAAATGTCTTTTAAGTTACCAAGTCAAGAGATTAGTCCCTTAGAGAATTCTTTTATTAAAAGTTGGAAATGCTCATTAGATTTTAGAAATTGTGTAAGGGATCTGGAAAAAAATGTAAGTATGTAAATCTAATTTTGGTTCATTTTAGGTAGTATAACTAAGACCTTGCTCTGTAACAGAACGTCAAAGCCACTAGGATTATGAAATTATTAGGAGTTTGAAAGACGAAATAAGTACGATGGCTTAGTTATGAATTAGTAGAAGGGATAAGGTGGTTTAGAAGAATTTCTTGCTGCAAGATGTTGTCTGCATATACAAAGTTCACTTTTATTTTGAATGCAGCCTCTGGCTCTTCTTGGTAAGAATAACTGCTCCAGCTGACTGCAGGTTTAAGGTTTGACGCCTTTTTGGAAAAGGATGATGTTTTTAGATGTTTAATACATTTTCGGGTTATATTTTTCACCCATTCACATTGCCTGGGATCTGATACCTATCTCTTGAGTACTGTGCAATGTCATTTCATCTCCATATTTTTTCTCTACCCATCCACAACGAAAAAAAGCTTCATTCTCTTGATTTTCACTTATGAATTTAGATTTAATTTTATTCTAAGTGTAACCTTGAAGCAATTTTTTCACGTACGACAAAGTAAAAGGGCTGGAAAGATGAGAACAACGAACAGGACTTTTATATAAGGAGAGAGTATACTTGTTATTGTTCAGTGTAATGAAGCACTCAGCACCATACAGATGCTTCATATCACCCTTTAATTTCTCCTTTGGACTTTACTGAGCACAGTTTTGTGTGTTGCACTGTACATTGGACAGTGCACAGCCTGTACTTTTGTGTATGATCACTTGCGTGCGTCATGTTATCTTGATAATGGTAGTACAGTCACCATGCCATTATTAATTGGTTGTCACACCTGTTTGTTGCTTAATTATGTTGGTACACTTTTAATTTACATTCACTCTCGATCACTCTTTCAGCAATAGTAAATCTATCCGTTTATCAGTGTGTATTATATTTTGTGGATATTTATGTTTTCCTGTAAATAATACAAGTTGCTTCTTTTTACAGTTTGTTGCAGTTTTAGTTTCCTGTGTTTTTGTTTTCCAAATTCTGATCACTGTACTATGCAAAATGTGCGCCCCTTTGTGGCGGACAGAAGATTCAAAGTATTTCAGAAATTATCACTGGGTTATGGAGTGGTCACTCATTTGATCATTGTGGGAATTTATTGGGTAGCACTGTATAACAAAAAATACTAATTTTCATACTGTACATAGAGAAAATAATTGCTTTTAGATATAAGCTTTACTTTTGTAGTCAATTAAAAGATTTTGTCACTTGACTTTTTTGAACAGATGTCATCTCTAACAATGATTAGGCCATTTTTTAATTTTTTTATGTCAAAGTTGTATGTAGACTAATGGGGATTACTGTGGCTAACTTTCCATCTCCCCGCATTCAACAGGTATTCTATGATTTGATGCGAGAAATTCGTTCTCGTAAATTGGAAGACAATAAGAAGAACGCCAATGGCAAAGGCAAAGATCCCGGCAAGAGGAAAAAGCCCAAGTGCTGCATCCTTTAGGTCAGACGTCTCCTCTCGAACACAGCCTCCTGTCAGGCCGTTCACATTGCCACACTCTCGCCCTCTCCCTTACCTTTAGTACTCCCTCCTCCTCCTCCTAACAGTTTGCTGCTCATGTCCAATTGTCATGGAACTACTTCTCGACTCCTCCTCATGATCGTCATTTTGCCACCCGACCCCTCCCTCTTGCTTTGTTATTAGGTGCCTCTTTAGCTTAGTTTTATAGCAAAGATGATTTGCTAGATTTGGTATCTTGTTTTTGACCCTTAGTATGATTGTTTATTCAGTTTTTTCATGATTTCAGCAGGTTCTGGTTTTGTCCAGTGGCCTCCTTTTATTTAGATTTAGTATTAGTTCCCTACTGTCTAATGTTGTCAAGTATAAATGTTAATTATAATTGTTCCTTTTTGTTTCGAAATTAAATTTGACAAACTTTCTCATATTACCTAGATTTTGATTTGTAATGCCTCTAGTTCAGTGTATACTAGTGTTTAGAGCCATGTCTTATTGATATGTTTTGTACATTTATTCCATGACTTTCATTTCCTACTTTAATATTCATTACTCCAGTTCATTATACGCCTCATATCCTGTATTTCCTCTCCCGCAGCTCTTGCTTGATGAAGAGTTACTGAATCTTGCTTACTGGATAGACGGATGTGTCTGCCCTCTGTCTTTTCTTGTACAATGTTGCTATTTTTTATGAAGCTTACCAGCTTTAATCAGCCTAGTTTGAATTGTGCTGTATAGAAAAATAAATACAGCCCCCTAGAAGACATTCAAGATTTCTATCCAGTTGAGCAGAGCTTGCATAATGACTTTTGCCTTAATAGAACATGCAGTGATGTTTTGGCTTGATATGTGTTGCCTGCATAAACTGTGTTAAGGCAGTGGCCACACATGCTCATTGTCTGGCATCTTCTGGGATCTTTCTGCTAAAATGCATCACGTTTAGCCTTTATGAGTAGCATAAAGTGGCGCATGTTTGATATAAGGTGGTGCTGCACGAGAGTAATGTGACGACTTGAGTTGTCCACCAACATTGGCTTCCTGGTGCAAAGTTTGGCAGCATGATGCCAAAAGATACCAGAAAATGTGCTCATGTGACACCACTTTCACTCTTGGTCAAATCTTTTTCCATCCTTTGTCATTGCCCATCAAAAGTTCAAGCACTGCTTACTGTATCTTGCCATGTATATGTGAATAAGATCGTTTTTTTATACCATTGTGGATTTCATAGACAGTAAATAGTCTAGACATTAATCCCTAGTTTGTGTTGTCGAGTGTAAATCATTTGGATTAAAATAATGACTAGCATCATATTGCAGCATAAAGTACAAATTAACATAGCCATGAAAACTCATCTCATGAGGTTCTTCCTTTATAATGTGGAAGGAAAAATAATATAGTATTTTGCATGGAGACAGAATATAGTACTATACAGTTCTTATTAGTTAGTATCATATGTTTTGCAAATTTTTAGTAAAATTGGATTATTTTATTGGCATTTGTCATTTTGAGTAAAATACCAGTGTACTTGGTAAGGAACTACATTTGTTAGATTATTTTGTGACCATCTTCAGTAACGTGAAAGAGTAGCATTTTTTAGTTATTAGACTTTGTTGTAGTGTAGTTAAATACTAATGACAGAGAGGTTGAAAAGAGAACTCATTTTACATCTAACCCCCTAGATATGTTAAGTGTTGACTTAATCATTCTTATTCAAAGGACATAAGGTTTTCCTCAGTTGTTGGATGGACAAGTATGGTTCTCATGAGTTTCCCAGTCACTTTATTACAGAATATCCATTTTGTACTTCTGTACCATTAAAGCATTCTATGTCAAGTCCAGACATCTCTATTGTTGCTGTACAGCTGTAGTTTCATAGTGTCTTATAGGACTCAAGTTAGTATTAGGTGGGCTGTATTCATATTTGGTGAATATGCTCAGGTTTTGCTGTGATTCGGACAGTGTTCACAAGTCTGCCTTGCTTTCATTCTTCAATTCCTGTTGGATATTCATATTCTGTGTTTTTTTTTTTTAATGATGCAAAATGTGTTCTTCATTGCTGTCTGACAAGCTGCTTTTTTGCGTGATCAAGTGCAAAACCTCAGTGTTCATGTGTTGTTTCTTTAAAACTGTCCTTTGATTAGCTCCAAAAGCAGTTGATTGTAGCACATACATTTTTCTTCCAGAGAATTTTCCAACTTCCTCCTCAGTATTTATGAAAAGTTTATTTGTTGAGCTGATGTTTATATTTCAGGAGGGCAAAAATGTGAATTGAGTGTGAAAATACTGTCTCACTCTTGGGATTAGATTGAATGTAATTTTTTGTCATAAATTTTGATAATTGTGCACATTTCTTGCAAATTCCCTGTCGGTTCAGATTATGTAAGTTTTGTGTATGGAAGGAGTGAGAAAAGTAATTAAATTGCAGTACAGTATACAGAGTATTTTAATTTTCAGTCATTCCTGTTGTTGAAATCACTTAGTATGTGACACTGTTTTTTCTGAATTTCGATCATTGCACTTTGTATGGCATGATGCACATTTGATTTTCACCAGAGTAGGTATCTTTGCTTGCAGTCATTAGCATTTGTATTGTATATGATTCTGGAAGTCTTGAAGTATGCCAAAGCCTAATGATACCAAAGTCCCTGGTTTAAGTATGCCAGTTGAGGACATAAATAGCAGTGTCCAGTTTTCCTTAGGGATAATTTCACTTTAAAGTTTTGCTTCTTCTCATTGAGACGAGAATATTGTCATAAAATAAAGCATACATTTTATGCTTTTTGGTCTAATGTGACATTGAATTGGAGGTTAGAGTAGCCAAAAAGATTCAGTAGGTGTCACTTGCTATTTGTAGAGCCTAGTTATAACCACATCAGTTTGCTGTATGTGAAATAATCAGGTAGATGTCCACCAGGAATGGAGACCTGCGGAGGTAGTGTAGTTAAGTATGTCCAGTTGGCTTAGTTTTCCTGTCAGGGAGAGAGAGAGATTTGCCTTAGACATTAGTTCTTTGTTTAAGCTTCCAAAAGCTGCACATTAAATGTTTAGTTCGTTGAGTTTTTACGTACTTATTTATTTGTTATGTTGTTTTGCATGGCCTTAAGTATTGCGCATGATTTTTTCCCACAGTTTTTGCTTTTTGGTTTTGCATGATGCAATGAGTTTTTATTTAATCATTTTTTTTTTCTTTGCTTTCCAGGTACTGTATCATAAGAGTACTTTTGAAAAATGTATTTGTCAGCTATGTTAGTACTGTAAACATACATCACTGATGTGGTGTTCTGTTATGTCGTCAGTTCTTCATTTTTTATTCTTGATCAGATGTTTTTGGAGTTGCATAGTTTCAAGTCCTTTGAAAATACTTTAACAGACTATGAGTGACATTGTTTGAATGAAAAGTTAGGCCAAGTTAAGATTAATGTGGTTTGGCATTTTTAGAATATTATCTAGAATTGCAGAAAATAGACTTTGTCAATCTTAGAAAATGCTGTACTCTAGCTGAATGTATGGAAGATATTAAAAGTGTTTCGCAAATCTGAGTTTGTGATAGAACTCTGTTTCCCTTATGACTTCTGTTTTCATCCAGGTTGAGCATTGTATTTCTTGTATACCAGATACCTTTTCTTATAGCTGTGACACACACACACACACACACACACACACACACACACACACACACACACACACACACACACACACACACACACACACACACACACACACACACACACACACACACACACACACACACACACACACACACACACACACACACACACACACACACACACACACACTTACTTTAATTCTTGCCTAGGAAAGTTTTTGCCAGCATAATGTTATTCTCAGGGAAGTGAAAGCTACTTCTTAAATTGCAGCCTGAAAAGTTTTAGTTAAGTCTTGGGGATGTTATTACTGTTGAGACTTTGATTATTGATTAAACATTCATTGCTTGAATTTTATTTTAGTGTTTAACAGGGAAGGTGAAATAGGGGCTCTAATATTCCACTATAGTCATTCATAGGATTCACCAAAATTCTTGCGGTAACACTTCGTTATCTTGCCAGTTATGAAGAGGTGTTAGAAGAACCTATACAAGTTCTGCGGCTTGTGAAAAGTGTTATCAGTTAAGGCAGTGAACATGTTCAGAAGTATTTTTACAAGCCTACATTCACAAATTTAAGCCATTTCATTGTGACGAATTATTAGCCATCTCCTTCTGTGACTTCCACTATTCTTTATCTTTTTTAACATTATGTTACAAGTGATTTCAAACTGAGCTAGATATTAGTCAAGTTTCAAACCTAGGACTTCTGTTCATTTCTTGTACACTGTACATGATGTGATTTTTCAACCACTCTAACCCAGAAATGATCAGAAAACACTCATGGATAGATTAGAAATTGACTGTACATTATCACTGCATGTGCTTTTGTATGAAAACTTCATTTCAGTTAAGACAGGAGTTCACATAACCCTTATCAATACAGTATACAGTGTAGTGACTGTTCTCAACACTTATAAATGGTTGTTAAATACTCATGGATATTTCTTTTATAGTGGCACTTTTTGGCGGGATGCAGGATTCTTGTAATAAATGTCCCTTGTTGACAAGCAAGGCGTTGGCTGGCAGGTTTTTCAACGTTCAGATCCGTTACATATTTTCCTATAGAATTGTTTCGTTACTACATTTATAAAAGACACAAAATCAACATGCTTTATTTAAATTTATGTATGTTTACACTCTAGAAACCAGGCCCAGTTTTTCTTGCAACTTCTTAGTCATATTACATTAAACATCCAGTGGTTCCTATATTAGGCCAGCCAGGTTTTAGGGTCGCCCTTTGCCCATCAGATGGCCTTGTGATATACAATACATGGATTGTATTATAATGCACAGCAGAACAAAAGATGTCTTTGCTGGGCTGCAAATGATCTAATACCAGAAGTATATTGTTGGGCGCTTGAGTTTTATTTGATGGTATAAATGAAATAATCAGCCAAAGTGCAGAGAGAGCCAGTGAGACTAGTAGTTCTTATTTCTCAGTATTTGATGTTAGGAGGCAGACGGTATTCTAATCATTCTTATTTGTATTTTACATTTCCTTCAGTGTCACATTAGATACTGTATGTTAATACTGGAGATTGTTTGGGAAGCAATGTCTAGAACTTTTCGCCTTTTCAAATGTTAGAAAGTGCCACTATTATGGTGACAGGGAGTAGTTTTCATTTTCAGGATATTTAAGTATTTTCCATTTTTTTATTTACAAAATACACATCTAGCACTAAATACAAGTTGATTTGCAATTAACAATAACTAATTAATGGTTGTATATATTGCAGTCTATAAAAATATGTTAGAATAATTAGCTTGGTATTAGTGTACAGAAAATTATTAGTATATAAAAGATTTGTAGGAAAATTAGCAGGTAGAAGTAGTATGTTGGAAGTCAGTGTTAAGAAAAAAAAAGTGTGTTTGTATAATTAGGAAAAGTAATATTGTCATTTTAACCAAAGCCTTGTAGGTGTACAGCATGAAAAAAGTAAAACGTATATAGTGCTGTATTGCAGTCTCTTGCATGATGAAGGAATATGATTCATCATTAGAATTATTTTGTTTTTAGCAGTAAAACGTTTATATACTGTAGTGCTGTATTGCAGTCTCTTGCATGATGAAGGAATATAATTCATCATTAGAATTATTGTTTTGTTTTTAGCAGTAAAATATTTATATACTGCAGTGCTGTATTGCAGTCTCTTGCATGATGAAGGAATATGATTCATCATTAGAACTATTGTTTTGTTTTTAGCAGTAAAAGTAATGTTAACATTTCAGATGAGACAACTAATTCCCGTTTGAACATTTTCAGGCGTTCTACGACCTGGCACGTTTGATTTCAGCCAGCAAGCAGCAGTCAGATGGTCCTGCCGAAGACGAGAGCAAACCTACAAAGTGTTGCTGTATCTCATAAGTTACAGCAGTTGACTCTCGACATCACCAGGCTGACATGCTGTTTAGGTTACGAACTCTTAATGGCAGTTTGTTTTCCTTTTCACTCTCTTTGTGTAAAAAGTTGTGGGTATTTGTTTTGTTATGAAATTGTGGATAATCCTTCGAAGAAAATCTAGATTCACTGTATAATCATTCCTCTGATCTTTATCACTGAATTAATTTAACAAGTAAGTAGTTCAATCATCAGTTACAGAGATTAGACAAATGTCAAGTGGCTATTTTTGACAGTAGCTTGTTTGAATCATTACAGCTTTGTTGAAGTGTTTAGTACGATAAGATGAAAATCTGATGAAGCCTCGAGGTTTGTGATTGATCAATGAAATGCAAACAATTGAGAAGTAAAACTAAATTTTCCAACTGGGTGTTACATCATTTGGAAGGAATGCCCTCATGAGGAATAGACATTGGATGGAAGCTGATTAGCAGGTATGATTTTCCTTTCAAAATTCAGGAAAAAAATCTGGTACTGTATTAAAACTCATGTGCTTGGTCATTTGAATCCCCCCCCCAGGTAGTTAGCTTCATTATGGAAGCTGTTGTGAGATATTTCATACTGGAGCCATGTTATTTTTATATATTTACAGATTTTATCATAAGATGATGATGAAAATGGTAAATTTGCACAAATATTCCAGTTTTATAATTTTGCCTGATAGTATGCAAATCCCTTGCAAGCTTAGTGGTACAGTACTCCATCATTAACCCAAATGGAGTCGAATATCTTTCATGTCAAGTGTTAGCAAAGGAATGTATGGTAATTGGAATGATAATATCGCGAGTTTTGGAGTGGTTGTGTCATCTAGTCTGGTGGGAGGAGTAATTGTCTTCATTCCAAGAAAGCCGTCACTTGTAACAACATTTTTATCCTCTTTATTTCACCTTGAAAACATCTTGTTGGATTTTGACACAAGCTGAGCTTTAAATTTATTTCCAGTACTTTTGAATAATTTGAATATGTTTGGAACTCCCTTTAATGTTAAGTGTTAAGTTGGTAACAGTTTCCAGTGTTTGTAGCATTTAAGACTAGCTGACTGTCAGTTGGAAACCTTGAGAGTCTGGAGTGCGACTCAGGCACAAGGACAGAACGCCTGTACTTTGCAGTACAGTATTTTCAGATGAGTGCCAGTTCAGTCTCTCCTTAAATGATCATTAGTCCATTCCAGAAAATGAAGTTTAGCAGTGTTGGACATTATAAAGCTGCCTGTTAGTGATGTTGTCGAGGGTACTTATTTATATGCTTTCTTTACTTTTTATTTGTTTGTAAAATGTTATTACAGTTCTTACTCTACTGCACTTCCATCACCATGTAATTGTTTACCTGAGGAGAATTGGCTTCAGGAAAAGAGAATGGCCATCTGTCAAGACAAAATTGCCATAAAATGTCATTTATCACAAATTAGGTTAGAAATCTGTTGGGCCAGACCTTACAGTAGGCTAGCTTGAGAATTGTGTATGATAAGATCCTGTTTTTATATACTTTTAATGATAAGTGTATATCTGTAATTACTGAATTGGTCTGATGGGAGGCCACTTTGTACTGTCAGTATCAGTTAAGTGCTTAATATTGATGTAAGATAGCCTTAGTTATGTGCTTAGTTAAAAGATTTTATAGTCACATGGATGACAAAGTTTTCATTTTGTCATCATCACTCAAAGCCTCCATTGTAAAATATGAATTTTGATGTGTAAGGATACAATAATTATTATGACTGAAAATCACTGTTAGTGTTGCTTTGTCCCCCACTGAATGCAACTCGGTACACTCCCGCACCAACGATAAGGACTTCCGTCACTGGTATACAGGGTTAAAGGATAAACGAGAGGTTATTCAGTCTTTTTATTATAAAACCAAGTACATGAAAGAAGGAAACCAAACACTAAAGTTTGAGTGCTAATATGGTGCAGCGTTAACGGGAAAACGATTGTATGCTATAACAGAGGACATATCTCATAAAAATATACAGGCACTTTACTATTTACAGGCACTTCAGTATCACACTATTATTATGTTCATGGCTAAAATTAACAACAGCACAGGCAGAAAATTTCACAACTCGTTACACAGTAATGTACTTCCTAAATCAGTATTACAAATAAATAATTCCATGGTTTTTCAAAAGTAAGTGAAGCTTCTTTTCAGTGACTTACAACTAGTTACCATTACCTGTTAACAGACAGTTCGTCTTACGGCAAGACTTTACATCCCTGCTTAAGACACAAGTAAAGCATAAGTTTTCAAAACCAAGATAAAAATCATAAACATTACTAACAGAACCTTTATTGTACTAGTAAATATTGATTTACTAACAGAGCCTTCATTGTACTAGTAGAGATTAATTTGTGTTGGGAGGTGAAGGTTTGTTCTGTGAACCGGACACCAGATAATAAAATCTGACCTGACAGAGGTCAAGTAAGTGACAGAAAAAAAGATGCACACAAGGGAATGTTGGGCCTGCAGGCATCATATAATTTACTGAGACAAGCATCTTCTGAGATAACAGGCTAATTTGTGCACTAGAGTTGACCTAGTGTGCCTTGTCAAGTCTGGAGATTTGAAACTAAATTCCTAATAATATTACTACTTTTAAAAGTAAAATGTTTTAAAATTTAATGTATCATACATATAAACCATTGCCTTACTAAAGCCTGAGACTTCATTCAAAGGCATTCTGGTGCTCTCTTGAGTAATAAGATTGTCTTGCTTACTTTTTGTGAAATTTGACAAGCACTTAGAATGCCAGATGATCAGGAAGTTAGTAGGAAAGCTCCAGACTAGATGGGACTCTGAACGAAAATGAACAAGACAAAAGTGCCTAACCCTGTACAGGGAAAAATGTGTAAAAACAGAAGTATGCCAATGATCAGGGCACTGGGGAAAATGCCAACAGAAATATCTAAGCACTGGATAAATTCAACTGTCTGGAATCACACAAAAGTAAGACCACAGGGCACAAGGTGCCATCAGAACACCTCCTTAGAGCTTTGAGTTGTTGTAAGGCAATGGTTTTTACCTTGACATATGCACATTTATGAGCACACCAAAACTGAACACCATAAAAGATGAAGATAAAGGCTACTTTTCTTTATTGCACACCTTAAGCAAATGTAAATTCAAAATTTAACACCTGAAAAATCTGACAACCAGAAAATGCACTATAATGACAGAAGATTCACTATTAGTGTACTGCAGAAAGGTACCTGCAGAGGATTCCTGCCAATGACCTAGCAACTTAAGGTAAGATGAGGACTGATCTTTGCAAATAGCGCAATCAATATGAGAGTACAATGTTGTGTATAACTAAACGATTCTTTGTTATATTTCAACTTTGACAGCCCAGGTAAAAAGTAGCACATCAGTTCACAATAAATCCCAGGGCTTTTTGTATGTCAAGCTAAGCACTTGTTACTTGACTAGATTTAAAACTACAGAACTAAAAGCTAATAACCTGCCTAAAAAGAATTAACCCGCAAGCTAGGTAAAGAGGAACACCGTGAAATGCCGTTAACAAATAAAATCCATAAATAACAAACAATTCTTTCAGTCCCACATAGCAAATTACAACACATAAAAAGAACTTAAGGCAACAAGAACCTGATTTAAAAAAGATTTGTTCAGAAACTCATGAACGACACAAATTTGTTCAATGATCTTACTTTTGACACTAAGTCACTAATCCTGGCTATAACCACCTTTTCCCTTTAATATTGGAGAGAGGAACATTCCTTTCAGCTAGCTAAATTACAAGCTCTCGATTCTTATGTGTACATAAACCTTTTGCAGTAAATAAACTTGCAATTTAATTTCACAATAACTAAAACTCCTGCACTGAATTATCAAAGGGACTGAGTTCATATAAACCTTTCCAAGGTTGTCCCGTTTATAAATTTACTAATGATATTTGAGAAATACATTATTTTTTAAAAAATACACACAAAAATGTGCAATTATGCTTTTACAGCAAGTCATTTGCAAGAAACTATCCATTGGTACAACTGGGGTATAACTTGGATTTTCCAAAAATAGAGTTAACATTTGGCTGCTATGTTAGTTTTACAAGCAATAGGAAATAAAAATAACACTACTAATACACCATTTCTCACAAAAAAAAAAATTTTATTTTTTTTTTCTCCAAGCACCTGAACGTAACCAAACTGGTTTTTCAGCCTCAATAGCACTCCTTGGCCGGTAATAAGTTCCCCTTAATCGCATGTCACAGTAAGGGGTTTTACGTATGTGTCTGTGATAATACACATAATGGAAGTCTAAAGGTGGTGTTGCACAGATGATTTCTTGTGGCAACCTGTGATGCCTTGGCACCAGCAAATGCACCTATGAGCTGAATTTTTCTACCACATGCATTTATCTTCAAGAACACCACTTACTGCAATTACCTGAGCAATATACTTTTGACTACTCATTTCAGAAATCATTTTACCATTTCAAATGTTACGTTTGATGTAAATTTGCCGTATGTCTAACAGCTGCCAATGTGCCCTAGGCCTAGCCTAATGTAAATGATTCAAAGAAAACACTACTACTGTACTGAAGATCAATCATATTTCCACAGTGTTGATTTCATTTGTATTATCAGTTGGGACAACGGACTGGACAGCCTTTTCCTCCATTATTCCCATATAGAGAAGGGTGCTTATCTATGGCTGCAAGGTGGCAAACATAAGCCACTTAAAATTTTTGTCACCACTATTGGCTACTGTGCAAATGTGGAAAAAGTGAGATGCTACAAGTTGCCCCATTATATGCAATCACTGAAATAAGAAACAACTGCAATGGGAGGATCTGCTGGACTGTGGCTAGCACCCCAGAGCAGTGTTTGATACCTATGGGTGTTGGCTGTCAGCACAAGGACCTGTCTAAGCTTATCTGACCCTCCATGTCTCTAGTCCCCATGCAGAGGGAAAGACCAGATGCACATAGTCTCAGAGCTAAATTAAAAATGAAAATTCACTATGAATTTAATTCCACAATGGAGGAGTTACTGATAAAGTTGATCAGCACCTGATATGTACATGAAAAGAAATCCCTTACGAACCTCAAAGTAGTAACAAAGAAAGCAAACTGACATTAATTAGTCATCGGAAGGTGGAAAGGAAATTTACTCTGGCAAGAGTAGACACTTGCAGTACACTGTGATATAAATAAAGGCTTATCAGCTTCTTCCAAGATAAGATATATATCTTAGAGATGACCGAATCAGTTCAAAGCATCTGCAGATGAAAGGTTAAGGGAACCTGGGTAACAACACACCTTGATTATTGCTCTGGGATGCTTGAAAGTCATTTGTTAGATCTATGGTGCATTTGTTACGTCTGTCACCAGGCGATGGATCACAGCGTAGCTGTCAAAACATATTCCTTCGTAAAAAAATAAGAATATACACCGTGGATACCCCATCCATCCTCTTAAAAAGATGGAAAAGTATAAAGCATCTGAAAAATGTAAACAGAGGAAGCATTCAAAACATTTAAAAATGAGGGAAAGGAATAGTCACAACTGAGCAATCTAAAGATTGCTCATCGCCATTGAATAAATATGCAATGCAATGACCTGGCATTACTACAGTGCACTGAGGTAACACAGGTATGGCTTCACATCATGCAGTGATTATAACTTTTTAATATCTCCAGTTTAGGGAACAGACAAAAAAGTACACCACTGACCTGAACAGTAAAAACCTAACTTTTGACTTATAACTGTATAAAATACACTAAAGTGCTATAACATCACACACACACACACACTGTCGGTTGTGAAGTTTGTTCATAAGCAGTCAATAAAAGTTTCTGACGTGGACTTTAGAGCTGAATAACTTCAGTCTCCTTTATACACAATGGTGGTGATATACACACTCAATAAGACACATAATCATCTAACTCATAAGACAACAATAGAAATTTTACTTGAATATGGCTGAACAGTTTTTACATCATAAAGTATGAGAAAACAAGCACCGGAGGAGGATATGCAGGGTTTTTGCAGATAATTCTACATCCTCTTCAGGCACACTGAACACGGACACGGGCTACATCCTGGTACATGGCAGCAGTCTTTTTCATTCGTGTACAAATCAAGTGGGGAAACGAGGAAACGTTAAGAGATGCTGACCAACAATGTTTTGATACTATCTAACTTCATTCCTAAATCAAGAAAGAATTACAGTATCCATAGTGGATTATCCTACTTACATAACACATTTGTTCAGTAACAGTCCATATTATCTGCAGATAATCTTGAAAATACATAGGGGTGGGTGAAAACCGTCTGTGCCAGAACAAACCACCCTTTGCTGACTGAGCAAAAATGCTTAGCAATAATTTTATTTGATCATTCTGAGTAATGTTATACCTCAGGCTAAATTAATGAATTTGGTGTCATTTTAAAGCTAAAGAGTTGATCTTCATCATGATATGTTTAGAAATGCCAAAAAATATAAAAAACAAATATCAATATCATGGGTTAGCTACAATGAGAAAATTTTCCTAAAAATTCACACTAAATTGGAGAAAAGAGATATACAATTACCATTTGCAAAGTGTAAAAGTATGATAAATTGCCTTCCCAGTGATATGAATTCATTACTATTTGAGCCACATATGATACTACAAAATGCATTAAAAATATGTAAAATATACTTGAGTGGCACGCAGAATAATGTTTTATGTCACCCTTTTATAAAACTGCCTATAATTATAATACATATCAATCTCCATGACATCAACAAGCATCCATTTGTGCCGTACTCAAATTTTGTTATGACAGACTATTATGATTTTTGACAAATTTATTACAAAAATACCTTCTGGTCACAACCATAGTTCCCAGTAGAATTTCAGAGGTTGAAAAATGGATGCTGACTATAATCTCATCAAAATTTCAGAGGATTAATTGTATTTGGTCTATAAAGACAAAGAATTTTAATTTTCACTCATAATTTTACAGATGACATTAAGTTACTATGCAGACTGTTCTTAATCATTCATTTTTATATTACTGTATTTTCTCAAGTAAATGCATGTGACATCAGTGATGTTCAACAAGTTTTGAAAGGTCAAAATCAAAGCACTAATCTAAAAAGCAAAAGATGTTTTTCAATTTGGTTTTTATCAACATCATTGTAAAATACTATCTTGTTATCTTTAGACACTTACTGAAAAATCACATGACTAACATTTTATCCTGAATTCTGAAGAATTCTTCATTTAAAATATTCAACGCCAGCAATTGTATGTTATATTATGGTCAATTCTCTAACAATACTACTATACAATGGACCTGGCAACAGTCAGGTTAGGAATGAACTCTCAAATACCACAAACTCAGCGATCACCAGCATTAGGTGACACCTTGATTGCATTTTCTAATTACATGAAAAAGAGTACAAATATCAGAAAGTCTGTAGCCCTGGACATTCCTTGAAAAAGTCTCATAAACCAGGAAAGACATCTCACGCTGCTGCTTAACTCCTGATGCTAATTGATTAAGACATAGGATCTCTCGCTAATCAGTCAGAAACACAGCAGACCTTTAACATTTGTGAATGACTTGAAGGTTTTGTAACTCCAGATGAAAATCTTTAAATTTACAGTCGGTTATTCTACATGCCAAATATTTGGGGCTCATATGGGAGTAAAGAATAATTCAAGACACAAAGGAAATACAGTATTTCCCCTCAAAACTGAACTGAAGTGATGCGTTCATCTTTCAATCATTTATTCTTTTTTAAGAAATACTACTTTTTTGCTTGGAAACTTGGAAGTAGGGAAGATGTAACTAAAGGTATATATCACCATCTAAACAGTTTTGCTTCATACAGATATTACAGATATTAACAGAGTTCTGTATTACCTGAAATAAAAATTGGACAGCAAACATTTTGTTCACTCAAATTTAGCACTGAACACAAGAGGTCTTACAATAAAATGAGATTATGGTACATCACATCAAGAAGAAATCACCTCTTGGAGAACCAAAATGAAAACAATATTAATCACAGTAAAATGTCTACAATACAAAAAAAATAAATGTAATTTTCTTTTACAATATTTGACAATATTACAGTAACCCTTGGTTTATTCACACTATTAGGTCCAAGGGGTGTTCAATTATGTCCGAAGTACACTCATAGGAATAGCAATCGTAGCTAGCCTATGCATACTGACACCGACTGAAAAAATTGTGCAGAATCATATGAAATAAGAAATTTCACATTATCTTTACATAATTTTATAATGGGTTTATATTAAAAAAAAAAAACAACCAAAAAATACAACACTTAAGCAAGCAAATTGTCTCACTCATGAACTCTGTAACAACAGCCTACCAACTCAAACTTGACATTCACAATCAAGGAACTCGTCACCAAACACAAGAAATCCAAAGGTAGTGCGTGTAATGTATGTGTATATGCATAATGAATGCTGTGTATGTACCAGTAACAAGAAAATGATACCACAATGACCACTATAACCAGAAAAACTGAATGCCAAGTGCACAATATAAGTGCAACTCCTCAGTTATTTACATTTTCTACACGATCTGTTTTTAATTTTTTAATGCACAGTGTTCAGCTAATTGAATGGCTGAACACAGATACCTTTTGTGATCCCATCCAGACAGTTTGAGTTTGTCTCTGCACATCTGTCCACAAAAAGTATGCTTATATTTGCAGTTACAGTAGTGAGTTAGCCCATTACCTTGTTCGGACTGAAAAAGGTGCATTCTGAGGCACAGTGCAGATATGGGAAGTGTAGGTAAATGAGATATTACTGTGCTCTGAGAATGCATGTAGAAGGTTTTTCTACATGATGTTCACAATTTCAATGTAAAATACAAAGGAAATTCAGGTTAATGTTTAAAAATTATGTATATTTGTTCATAGGAGATATAAATATTGTACTTGATGTTCTAAAAGACTATTTGAAATACAAAATACAAAACACAATCAATCAAAATTTGTAGCATTACATTTAAAGCACCATTGTATATATTACAGTTTTGTATGACTCAGAATGTTAATTAGATATGTATTAAGAATATCCAGTTGTAAAGTCTACAATTTACCAAACAACTTCATTTCTTTCCAACTTCTAAAGATATTGCTTAGCCATTCCTTGCAAACACTCAATGAAAGAGCCAAGTCAACTGAAATGACCCGACAGTGAAGGAACTGAAAATGTTATATAATGAAGCAGAACTTTTATGCCATTCAGCATCAAGTAGGTGTCTGAAAGACGAGCTTCTGTTTTACCTAATGGCTAATGAATGCAAAAACGACTATTTCAGTTTCATTGTATGGTGTATCAACAATCTAGTATCAAATAGTTACTGTGCCAATAATGACTTATTATGATTACCATTGAATACACAATGAAAAGATATACATGAATATGAAAACTGCACAAAATAGCCCATAATTTATCAAAACTATATAGGAAAAAAAATACTGAGTGAATTATTGGGAACACAAGCAATCTTGTTGCAAAATGAATGAATTTCTCACAAATGTCAAGGGTCTACTGCAATCATTTACTTTCTATAAAAACCTTGCAACCTTCACTCATTACATTAATGCAATAAACAACCCAAAATTTGTATCCTTTTTGTAAAAAACCAGCACCTTAAAAATTATCAAAGTTTACTTCACATAAAAAATCTACTGAAAGCAACAAATATATATATTTATATATACAGTATCATAGCATCTCACTGTTTACCATGAACTGTTTCTTTCCTGGAAAACTGTTTTCTCCAGAATGTTTAACATTTTATTAAAATATATTTCCTGCAACTGATCAAAATTAAGTGGCTTTATATGAGAACATATATTACTTACCTAAAGCAAATAAGTTATGTATCTGACGAGGCCTGTTACGGATCACATTCTGGGAAGAAATATTGAACTCCACCCTGTGAGCTTTTCTTTGGTTTTAAATAGCCTTCCTGAGGGAAAACCAGCATTTTTAAAAGATGTTTTCAAATATACAGCCATGGAGAACTTTATAACGAGTTATTTCACCATGCAAAAATACTTGCGCTGAAAAAGGATGGTTGCTCAAGTGTAAAACTGAGATCAATTACAAAGCACTGAAAACTGCATGGTATAAGAAATCTCTTGGATAGAAGGAACAAACCTGGTAAGCTGTTCTCTATCCGTAGTTACTTATTGCACCAACTTGTGAAATAGAACATTCACAAGAAACCTAAATGTACCCTGGAAGCCGGTAGTTACCAACAGAATTCCAATTATCAATTCACTCAAAACACCTGTATGTGCAACGGTCGTCTTATTTAAAATGTTATAGTTAAATAACGATAAAATTCAACTTGGAATTCTATAATATCTTTTGTGCCTAAGTGATATTTGGAATACACTCTATAATACCCTAATGATAAAAAACAGTTCTGAAGAAATCCTATTAAATAATTTCCAAGGTTGCAACAGAATTCTGGCCAGGCAGTATCAGAAACATAGAGCACCAGTCATGCCCATGGCACTATCAAAGAAAAGGAACTTCTCTAACAAGGGAAGGTAAACATTAACTTCTCTGAAGGGAAAAGAATCATGGTAGAACTACAAAAACTTTTAAAAACACTCATCTAAAATAATTAGCCTTCCAAAAAATCTTACTTCTAGCAGCAATGAAATCCCCAAGTGCTAGACATGGCATCATATAAAAATAGGAAACAATTAGCCTTATTGCTCTAAAACAAGAACTACCATAATTGTGCAAAAAAGTCAATTATGAATGGCAAGGATTGTAACAACAGCACACATTAACATGCTTCTTCTTCAGTTGAAAATGTATAGGAAAAACTGTCACACAATTCGGATGAAATTCACGCTATTATTATGACAAAATCTTTGAAGATAAATTACAAAATAACCGTACCTGACAACCACACACTAAATTCAATCACTCAGTTTATTAGATGCGACTTTTTTTTTCTGTACAGCAAACACTGGAATAGCACAGCAATATCTATGCCGATCTGAAGGCAACCACACACAAAGAACTGGAGAGGAGCTGAACGCTGCCAGAAATAGATTGTCTTGAAGGTGTCACCCATCAGCCACATCAACACCATCTTGCGGCTGGAAAAAATGACAGTCGCTCACTAGGTAGGTCGTTATTGCCCTCCACAAGGAGGTTATGTTTTGGTTGGGGTTATCTGTTGGTCAGCAGAATAACGCAAGAGGTTACGAGTATATTTCTACCAAACTCTGACAGTATGGTGACCGTTGTGACTGGTAACAAGTAATAATATTTTGGGAAAGATAGGAGTGTAAATTTTAGGAAGATGGGACCTTTTGCTCAACCTTGGTGGATGTTTGCAGTCTTGGTATGTTCTATGTGTTCTTTAGTTTAACTAGAACACTTGAGGTAACAACTAAGCTCTAATTGACCTGGCTTCAGTTATAAATGCTATCTGCAAAATCAGCCACACACTTTTTTATTATAAGTTTTTCTTCCAATTACTTTCTTATTTCTTTTAAGGGAAAACCACTAAATGAAATTTTGTAGACTGAACTTCAGTCAGACAAAACGAACATTACGTAAACAGATACAGTACCAGATTAACACTAGTTTGTACCAAATAAAAGAGGACACAGAAATGTTAAAAGTTACTGATAATACTCTAGCCTTTACAGAATTAAAACACTAATAATTCTCTAGCCTTTACAGAATTAAAAAAAAAAAGTGAATTGCTTACCTCATGCCAAATGTTGACTTCGATATAAAATTCTTATAAAACTGCGGAACAGCTAGTAAGGCCTCTGTCAAGACTGATATGAATCCTACAGTCTCCACAAATATGGACGTATCAATAAAAATGAACATGAGTAGACAGCCAAATGTAGTGAAAGTCAGCATGAATTCTATATAGGACTGAACATCAGTCCATTCCCAGAAATAGTCATAGTCAAAATCTGTAAGAAAAAAAAAAATATTCTCATTTCAGATTTCTAAGTAGTAGGAACATATGGTGCTTAAAGCCACATACAGCAATAGTTTCTTGGTTTGAGATTTAGCCAGGGTGTATAAAATGATTATATTCATGATAAAAATAATTATTTGGATACTTAACCTACTGTTAAAGTTAGTTTCATCTTCACCGTTTGGTGCGATCAGCATTTAAAAAAAATCAAAATAAGCTTGGCTAACTCGCTAGGACTGTCTTTGTATTCATCTGTTTCCCACCAGATGGTGCTGGAATGTTTACGTTCTGTCATATTCCTTCATGACCACCCACTAAGATGTGGGGAGGCTGGGTGGGTTTCCACTTTAACAGTAAGTATCCAAATATTTAATTTTATCAGGAAAATTATCATTATTTGGAATTAATCTTACCTACTGTTAAAGTTAGCTGACTACCACATTGAATGGGGACAGTGGGTTAGTGCAGCCAGAGAAACAGAGTTCAGCAAGTGAACTAAAAGGTATTTACAAGAGAGAAAAAGCTTCCCAACATTCCTGCCTGATGTCTGATCCTTACCGGCAAGTACTGTCGTCAGACGTTGGAACCACAACAGGGTGTAAGGTCCTTGTAGCGAGACTTGTCAGAGGATCCTTACAAGGAAAGAAGGGCTCTATCTCATAGAGTACAGGTGACCCCAGTGCCTGAGTCAAAAGCCCATAACCGACAGTCCATGACTAAAGATAATGACTACCTTCATATATGCAGGTGTGCTCCTATACACCAATGTGTACCTTCATGCTCCCAAAATTCAGTAGTGGGCTTCCTAACAGCTAATGATAAGATGGAAAGCCAAGGTTTCTATCAAAGACAGTCCTAGCGAGTTAACCAAGTATATTTTGATTTTTTTTTTTTTAAATGTCGTGGCCTCAAACGGCGTGAAGATAAAGCTAACTTTAACATTAGGTAAGATTTATTCCAGATAATACAGCATTAACCATCTTCTGTTTAGGAAACATTTCAAGAAGACAATAGAATATAAAGGATATATCTCCCAACAGTTATACATCAGATGGGATGTTTACCCAACATTCTGTGATGGGAAGCCTGAAATTGAAGGTTAAAAAGGCATCCAGTTGCTGAGCTGCTGAAGTCTCATTCCAAGAACTGCTTGCAGTACAGTGAGCTTCTACAGAATACCTTAATCTCCCTTTCATGCATCTTATAGTAATATGTTTCAATATCATAGAGTGTGGGGGTAATTGCCTAGTTGTTGATGAAGTCCTTACTAAACTCCCCAGAATTCATTATCAGATACTACTTTCTTAAGATCTGATAAGTATGAGCACAGGAACAAAAATGCCAAGGAAGAAAACTGAGGTAAATGCTTCCCATTTCATGTTACATGACACTGAGTGAGCTTTACTTAGTTCTTCAAAGAGTGAGAATTAAACACAACATTTGGCATACAGGAAATCGATAAGGAGAAACAAGTGAAAGTAGAATGATTTCGAGGTAGTAATCGGCTTGAGCTACAGACAGCACAGTACTTCCAAGCAGCTAAGCTGTCCGTGATTCTAGGTGCCCAATCACCCCCAAGCAGGGACAGAATTTGACATCCAGCTTTTAGAGTGGGTGGCACAGATATACCCCTTGCATACCATTGGTCTAAATGAAATGTCTTACAGTGGAACTGGCTTATTAAATGTTACATAAAAAAAAATTTAATTGCAAAAATTACACCCAAGCATATTTATTTCAGTCTTATCAAATTGCAAAATACTGTATAAGGAAACTGAAAGATACAATAAAGCATATTGTCATTCACACTCACCTGTAAAAACATGTTCTTTATTATGAACAATTTGGCCTCTATTCTTGATCGCTACACAAAGTTTTATGAGCATAATCATTGTTACATTCATAATGATGCTTTGGAAAAGTAATGGTAGTTCAAACCAATGACCAAACCTGAAATATAAGCAATGAATCAGAATATGAAAAAAGTGAGCAACATATCAAACAATACAACAGATCCTGGACAAATTTATTCAAGCTTAACTGTTCATGCAAGTATTTGTATTTAAAGAAAAATATGACAGCGCTTACCAAAACAAGATTCGCAATGTGTTCGCAATCAGGAGGACCAGGCACACATAAAGGGAGAACCCTTCGGTATTTTCAGAACGCTTTATGTCTAGGTACTGGGGAATATATGGCACCACTCCTCCAAACATCATGGCCAAAGCCGAAGCTTGACCGAGGGCCCATCCTAAAGTATCTGACCAACTTTCTTCAGACATATTGTCCAACCTGAAAAATATTGCCTATATCATACATTAAAATTAGGGAAGATTCACAGTTTACACGGTCCCTGTCTGATGAAGTGGAATACAGAAATTAGGCCAAAAGCCAAGCACTGAGACCTCTGAGGTCATTCAGCACTGAAAGGGAAATTGACAGTAAGAAGGTCTGAAAGGTGAAACAGGAAGCACACCTCACAGTTACACTGTGAAACAATTTTTTGAGATGGATGAAAGAGAACATGAAAGAAGGTAGTAACCTTTCTGATGAAAACCTACACTTAAGATACAAAGTTTCCCAGAATATATTTAGTAAAGAATGAAATACATGTTGTCCTTCAATAATGATCACACTTTTAGGAATAATAATGGCTGAACGGCACGCTAAATATCAGTAATCCATCAAATTATAATAACCTACACACCAACTTCATTATTTTGGCAGCTTGTTAGGCTACACTGCTAGATATGAGGCATCTTGTTGAAAAATCTCTTATATTGAATAATAAATGTGAAGTCGCATAGTTTACTTTAGTAATTATACAGAAATACTGGTAACTGTGAGATGCATTGAATGTTCAAGTGTAGGCTACCCTACACTTGTTGAGCAGGCTACTGTATTTAAATCAGAAATCAAGTCAAGAACAGTCACCCTGTATTTAAATCAGAAATTGAGTCAAGAAAATTGTTGTTAAAAGCATATTCTAGAGTAGGTCTTTCACAAAAGCAAAGTAGAGTAAAGCGAATATTGTACATTACCCTGGTTTCCAGGACATGTTGGTATACATGATACGTACCATTTTCATATGCTGTAATGTTTCCTAACTGGTTGAAACCATATCAAAGTGCTAATGCGAATGCATAACATATACTAAAAATGACTTCGCAAGCTACTATGCCAGTGTTGATATGATTCAACTGTGATTCAGCCTAGGCCTAAAAGTTTTGCAGGTTTTTGCAGCACTGAAGAGGCTTAGTATACATCTTGCCCCATGTGCTTCATAAGCAATGACTATCTATTTTATCATCAATCAGACAGGCCATTTATCAGCTTTAGAACTGATAAAACCTTCTTGACCAGAAGCTATATTTGGTACCAACTCTGGTAAAACTGAAGACTACACAGCCTAAGGCGCCCCTCTCGTTCAGTGACTATCAGTTTACGTGCAAAATGGGCTCTGTGTATAGTACCAGCCCATGGGGGTCAATGTAAACAAAGTAAAAAATGTGCCAAAGTTTCTTCGGCGTAATCAAGTTTTCTATACAGCCGCTTAGCGTATAATCAAGGCCACCAAATATAGATCTAGCTTTCAGTGGTCTCGGTATAATGCCTAATGAACTGCAGCCCATGAAACTTTAACAACAGCCTGGTGGTGGCCTATCCTATATTGTTGCCAGATGCACGATTACGGCTAAATTTAACCTTAAATTAAATAAAAACCACTGAGGGCTGTAATTTGGTATGCTTGATGACTAAAGGGTGGATGATCAACATACCAATTTGCAGCCCTCTACCCTGGGTAGTTTTTAAGATCTGAGGGCAGACAAAAAGAAGTGCGGAAGGACAGACAAAGTCGGCACAACAGTTTTCTTATACAGGAAACTAAAACATGAACAAAAGCCGGTAAATATCATAAACGTGAACAAAAGATATAAACATGAATAACATAAAGAAAAGGCAGTTAAATATTCTGGTCAGCAACCAGTGGGAACCAGCCTGCGACAGCGGTCTTCTATTTTACCCGAACTCTCACCATAAGCTCCTACTTGTAGGTTGAACTTACAAATATGAAGCCCGAATTATGACTTAACGCTAATTCAAAATACCTCTTGGGGTTGGACTCTATCTACCTGACCTATGGTGGGTTGGCTAACCTATGGTATGCCTAGGTTAGGTTAATGGTTGCAAAAAGGAATTCTGAGGGAAAACAAGATAAAATCATACGCTTAAGGGCTTTATCCTTCCTGAAATTATTAATAAATTACTCTAAATGAACGTTAGATTCCTTAAAATACTCGGCATTGGCTGACCTACGGGAGGCTTAGGTTAATGATTACAAAATAGGAGAAAATGGAATTCTGAGGAGGAATATGATAAGATTTTGGGCCTAAATGATTTATTAATATTTAAATTATTAAAAAAAATTGTCTAAATGAGCCCTAAGCCACTCAAATATTCGACATCGACTGGCCTATGGTAGGCCAGGATTAGGACTAGCAGTCAGAAAAAAAGGAATACTGAGGAAATATATGATGAGATTATAAGCTTAAATGATTTATTTTTAATTAAATTCACAAAAAATAAACTAAATAAACCACAAAAACTTTAAAATATTCGACACTGACTGACCTAGGGTAGGCCAAGATCAGGCCTAATACTAAGCTAGTTAGAATATAAGGCGTTCTGAGGACAAATATGATGATATTAC
>NC_089761.1:34084272-34139272 GCF_040412425.1 Macrobrachium rosenbergii | reverse complement strand
TAAAAAGAATAGAAATGTATACAAGAGTTCACAGAAGTCTGAAAATGAGGCAAATGACAGCACGACACTTGTAAACTTACAAACTACCAGAAATAGTGTTCTATGATTTTGCATTACTCTGAGAAAACTTTTTTGGGGAGGACAATTTTAACAGGTTTAGTTAGAAGGCAGGGAACGTTGTACAGAAGGTGGGTGGTGTATTTTTTGAGGGCCAGACTTACAGAACACTGTTTTAAGTGTGTGTGTGTGGTTTTTTTATGAATACTCAGTACAGAAAACAGTATCAGCCTTCCTATGAAGACTGTTTGCTCGAAGGCAATTTCGCGGAGGGTCCATCGGCGGGTGAGTGTTTCAGTGCAAATTACGTATTGATCCTGACCAAGATCTTACCCTTGAGAGAGAGAGAGAGAGAGAGAGAGAGAGAGAGAGAGAGAGAGAGAGAGAGAGAGAGAGAGAGAGATTAACTTCTTAAGGGTACAGTAGCCTATACATTTTGAGAAATTTGAAGGTCAGTATTAGCATGGAAAACTTGAATGCAGACTGAATACGAGAGAGAGAGAGAGAGAGAGAGAGAGAGAGAGAGAGAGAGAGAGAGAGAGAGAGAGGGAGAGGGAGAGAGATTAACTTCTCTCTCTCTCTCAGCTAAGGTGCATTGGCTTTTAAAACAAGGTAACGACACTTTATATAACAAAACCCTCTAAAATGATACCTCTCTCTCTCTCTCTCTCTCTCTCTCTCTCTCTCTCTCTCTCTCTCTCTCTCTCCTGCAGCTAAGGTGCACTGGTTTTTGAGACAAGGAAACAGTCTTTGAGAGAAATTCCTATTCATTTGGTAGCGGATCAGGTCCCTGTTAGGAAAGTTATATAAAACCCAGTCATCGATCATTCTAAAGATCATTCAAGCCTTGACTTTCAACTGTCATTGACAGCACACCTTGAAAAGTTCCCTGACTCTTCAACTGCTACTGAGAACTGTTATTTTAGGCTTTGTGGTCCTCGTCGTTGCAAACATCAGACTCCTAAATAAGACTAAGTTAGGAAATATCACAATTCCTCCATTCTTGTGGGATTCACCTTATTACGTGAATACCTTATAACTTACACCCAAAGGGAATTGTATTTAAATACGTTTGCCCCGGCCGGGATTCGAACCCTTGCATTTCAGGCTTGATACAGAAGGAGACTGCCGGTTTATCCATCTTCTGTGCTGTGAAGAAAGATATAAGATGTAGATCATTCAACTTTCTATGTCAATTCTATATTAAGAGGGCATTTGTGGTTTGATGTTTGAGAGGAGAAAAAAAATTCACGTGGGAATTAGTGACATTATGTAAATTATATATACATACATTATATATATATTTATATATATACATATACTATATATATATATATATATATATATATATATATATATATATATATATATATATATATATATTTATATATAGTATATATATACATATATATATATATATGTATATATATACATATATATATATATATATATATATATATATATATATATATATATATATATATATATATATATATATATATATAATATATATATATATATATATTATATATGTGTGTGTGTACTGCATAAATACACGCACACACATACACATAAATATATATACATAAATACATACATACATATATATTCCCATAACGCGTTACGCAACCCGCCTTTATTTTGTTTTCCTCGCTGAATCCGTCCGCGAGTGAGTGACCAAATCGATATTGCTACGCCACAACAGACACCTCAACAATTCCTTGACGTATAATGAAGGTACTTGGTTTGTGTACGTCGCAAGGCGTGACTCTCTTGTTTTTCCGGATGCCATGGAAACCATCAAGGTGCATTGAGAGAGAGAGAGAGAGAGAGAGAGAGAGAGAGAGAGAGAGAGAGAGAGAGAGAGAATGCTTGGGTCATTACTGTACTTGGATGACTGACAGATATAAAATCTTGTTGATGTATTGACAGCTTCGATATGTAAATATATATGTATATATATGCATGTATGTATATATATATGTGTGTGTCTGTATATATATGAATGTATATATGTACATTATACTAATATATACACACACACATATATATATATATATATATATATATATATATATATATATATATATATATATATATATATATATATAGTATATTTATATATATATATATATATATATATATATATATATATATATAATTTATATATATGTATATATTATATATATATAATATATATATATATGTATGCTACATATTATATATATATATATATATATATTTATATATATATATATATATATATATATATATATATATATAAATATATATATATATATATATATATATATATATATATATATATATATATATATATAAAACCAGCAACGAAAACTTGCACAAGATCAATACGTGTCCATTCATAAACTACAGAAATGGTCTCATATAAGCATATAAACTGCCGCGGTAAACTACCCAAAGCGACTTTTTTTCTCTCTCTCCCAGAGCGCTATAAATTCCGTCAGCTGTAATTTCCCGTAGGCTAAACCTCTGTAATGAATGGTAAGGAATCTTTATTAAAAGTCTGTAGTCACGGAAGGCTTGGAAACCCATTCGTAAGACGAGATTTGTGCTAATTTCTCAAATTCGTGAGGGTTGTGTTTTCACTCTTAGGATGAACAAATGACTGACTTGTTACGTATTATTATTATTTATTATTATTATTATTATTATTATTATTATTATTATTATTATTATTATTATTATTCAGAAGATAATCCCGTATTCATATGGAACAAATCCACCAAAGTGGCCATTGACTTGAAATTATTATTATTATTGTTCGGAAGATGAACCTTATTCATATGGAACAAGCCCACCACAGGTGCCATTGACTTGAAATTATTATTATTATTATTATTATTATTATTATTATTATTATTATTATTATTATTATTATTATTATTATTATTATTATTAATCTGAAGATAAACCCCCATTCAATGTTCATATGGAACAAGCCCACCAAAGGGGCCATTGACTTGAAATTCAAGCTCCCAAAGAATATTATGGCGTTCATTTGGCGGAAGCAACAAAAGGTAATGGGAAATACAGAAAGAAGAGATCAGTTATCAGAAAAGAATAAATAACTAAATAAATAGATAAAAACTTAAGTAAATTATAAAATGCAATGAGAATTGTATGTTTCTTTCGCATCGCTGACATCCAGTGAGTAACTAAAACAAAATGACATCGCTTTCCGAAATCGTGATTTGTTGAGTTAGTCTAGTAACCGCACTCTTAAGAAACAATTTGTAACTTTTGAGATATAACCGTTTCTTGGTGTACTTTATCACCCTTCACTTCGAACTTCAGATGAATAATGCTCAAGTTTCCGGCCGTTATTCATCATTCATCTCACCTGCTGTTACACCGATGGTAAGAATGCTAGGCTATTTATAAGCCATGCATAACGACCATCGAAGTGCGTATGAGTCATCATTCGCGAGGTAGCCACTCCAACAAATTCCTGTCATGCTTCTTTTATACCAGCACGGTGGTCTCTCTGGTGATTGATCGTGTGTGTGTGTGCCTGTGTTTGTTTGTGCGTGTGTGCGAGCGTGTGTTTGTGTTAAATTATCTTTTGATCTAGTACTAGAACGACAGAGTCCCTCCTTAATAGTTCAGTCAAATTCCTGTCGCCATTGTGATTCATGGCCGCTGCTCGCCACTAAATCTTCAAGGTTCGTTCAGTTCCATGAATATGTCTCTGTTTATTCTTGTTATTTTCGAGAATTAAAGAAGTTTATTACTGTTCATGACTCTTACTTTCTTGGGGGCTTGTCAGGTTCCATTGTAACTACTTGTCTGTCGCAACCAGAGAACTGAAGTCCATTGCAAGTTTCGGTTTATATATAATTTTCTTGTACAAGTTCGTCACCATTGGTCTATCATCATGGTATTTCTTGGCTTGGCAGATGACCACTTGTCGACCGTGTCAGACCGCTGAAGTCTGTTCAAGTTCCTGTTTGTATATAATTTTCTTGAATACGTTCGTCACCATTGGTCTGTGTCATTGTGGCCAGTCCCTTTCTCTCATCTGAGGGCCAATACGACCGTTACTGCTGCTGTCTTGGTAAGTATAAATTTGGCAGTGACAGCCGTCAGTCATGTCATTGTCAGAGACCAGCCGCACGTACAGAGAAAAATAACAATACGAAACACATGAGTTAACCCCGGGTTTCCAAGACAACCAATCTTGTATAGTAACAAAAGATCTATTAGTAGGTCGTACCGATTTAGCTGACCCAGATCTTGATGACAGGTTATTTTCCGTTGATTTGTTTCGATTTTCTGTCACTTGCTGTGCCCTTGATCAGCTTCAGATAACCAAGTGCTTTGTTTTTTTTTTTCGTAAGACCTTAGCTGAGAGCAGGTGAGCTTTTCTGATTTAAAGATTGCCTTTAGTCAGTTCGTATGCCAGTGTGTGTGTGTGGTACAAAGTTTGAACATTTTCGACTTTTTCTCCAGGACAACTGGATCAAATTCTACCAAACTGGGCAGAAAGTATTCGTGGGTAAAGTGGGGATCCATGTTTTTTTTTTTTTAAATGGAAGCCATGCCACCTTCCAAAGGGAGATGATATAAAGATGACGAAAATAATGCAGAGTTATTTACAATTTTTTTTTTTTTAGGGGAAGCCATACCCCCTTCCAAAAGGAGATGATTTAAAGATGATGAATGATGGTGAAAATAATGTAGGGTTATTTAAAAATCTTCTATAGAATTGCTGTGCAAATTCTAAGCTTGATCAAACCACAGGCCTAAGGCCCGGTTGTCCAAAGTCTTACATAGGGCTAAATCAGGAAAATCTTGTGTGCTTGCAGCTACAGCAAAGTGGTTCAGGCAAATGCTGTAGCCTATGGTTACAATGTTAAAGTGTTTGATTAAATGGATAATTCAGTGTCCTTAAGTAGCCCAGGTCGAAGAAAACGATATCAAACGGAAAAAAGAGTTGGGGTATTTAGCCCCAAGAGGTGTGATACACTCGCTTCTCAAAAGATGGAATGTTGTTACGCACACACAGACGGAAAAATAAAAGCAGGAAGAGAATTCTAAAGAAATATCCGTGAATGACAGAAAAATGAATGAATGACAATGTATATGAGTAGTTGTGTCAGTAGATCACATCAGCCATAAAACACAAAATAACTAACCCAGGATTTTCAATTACAGTTGATGCTTGTTCTACGAGGACTAAGGGAAAATATTTTCTCTCTGAGAGCCAGGATGAGGATGGTAATTACCCTCTATATAATGGTATTTTGAGAGGATTTTGATTTCCGTTTTAGGGACTAAAGTGGTTTTCTGCCAAGTAGTCATTTTTCTCATGAACTCTCGTCAGTATCGTTAATTCGCCCGTAGGGGGTTAGTGCCGGCAGTGCACCTCATGCGGTGCACTGTAGAAATTACATAAGGTTCTTTGCAGCGTGCCTTCGGCCCCTAGCTGCACCCCTTTCGTTCTTTTTACTGTGCCTCCTTTCGTATTCCCTTTCTTCTATCTTACTAACACTCGATTCATAGTGCAACTGCGAGGTTTTCCCTCTGTTACACCTTTCAAACCTTCTCACTGAATGACCTCATTGGTTACAGTGCTTGGCCTTTGGCCTAAATTCTATATTCAGTTCAGTTCATTATCGTTAATTTCACCATTGATATCTTGATCGTAGGACATCAACTTTATTTTTGTTGATAAGATTAATGCATCTAATTGTTCATTTCGTGGGATACTTGAACGAAAACACACACTTATTCCAAGACGAAAATAAATGACGTACCGCCCCCATCGATTGACAGAATTGCTTATCAGACACTGACATTAAGACGAGTATAAAATATCACCTTATCGATTGGCCTAACATTTGAACAAGGCCGCTCGATCCTCTTGTTTCCCTAAATTATTCAGAGACTCGTTCATCGTAGTAGAAGGTTAGCCTAAAAAAATCTCGGCTGTGATCGATATTGACAAACAGTGCTCACAATGGAGAGCTTTATTTAAAATCGTCTCCCGGTCCAGGATAAGAAAGAAGAAGGAGATGATTCGTTGCTTCCAGCCAGATAGTTTCTAGAGGGGAAGAGCTTCCCAGAACTTGGGCTGGAAGATGGAGGAACGCATTCTGGAATTCTTATCAGTCTAGGTTTCCAAATCATTGCGTATTTTCTTTCTTTCTTTCGTCCCAGGATAAGAAAGAATAAGGTTCGTGGCTTCCAGCCAGATCGTTTCTAGAGGAGAAGAGCTTTCCAGAGCTTATGCTGGAAGATGGGAGCGCATTCTGGAATTCTTATCGGCATAGGTTTCCAAGTCATTGAGTATTTTCTTTCTTTCTTTCGTTCCAGGATAAGAAAGGTCTCGCTTCCGCCGTACAGGACGTCTGAAGATTCGTTTCTTCCGGCCAGATCGTTTCTAGAGGATAAGAACTCTTCCAAGGGTTTGTGCTGGAAGATGGGAGCGCATTCTGGAATTCTTATAGGTCTAGGTTTCCAGGTAATTCCATATTTTCTTTCTTTCTTTTGTTCCAGGATAAGAAGAGTCCCGTTTCTGCCTTACAGGACATCTGAAGGTTCGTTTCCTCAAACCAGATCGTTTCCAGAGCTTGTACTGGAAGATACGAGCTCATTCTGGAATTCTTATCGGCCTAGGTTTCTTCTTCTTCCCCACGCGCAGTATAGTCCTGCGTGTGGAAAGACCAACACTTGATATTTTCATGACACAGCGGCAGGACGGTAATGAACAGGATACAGCAGAGTGGTCTGTCTAGTATAAATAATTAATGGGAAGTGGGGGCGGGGGGGGGAGGAGGGGGGGGGATCCAGGTTCCTGGTTGTTCCAGCGGCTTATCATCAGTGCCTTCCCGGACTCGCTGGTGTTCGGGAGCTCGCGTGAGTTGTCGTCGGCCTGTCGGAGTAGGACTGGAAAGGGCTGGAAGGATATTATTTTGTTGGGTTATTTTAGTTTATTGTAGACCTTAGTGAAGTGTTTATATACAGGAAGACTTAGCATTCATGAAGTGGTAAAAATGTGATGCACAACGAGCAACTTCAACAAATTCGTGTTGCAAAACTTATTGGAAACTTGTTGAAGAGGGAGCAGTTTTGTTGGAAACTTGTTGAAGAGGGAGCAATTTTGCTGGAAATTTGTTGAAGAGGAGGCAATTTTGTTGGAAACTTGTTGAAGAGGGAGCACTTTTGTTGGAAACTTGTTGAAGAGGGGGCAATATTTTGTTGGAAACTTGTTGATGAGGGAGCAATGTTATTGGAAACTTGTTGAAGAGGAAGCAATGTTATTGGAAAATTGTTGAAGAGGGAGCACTTTTGTTGGAAACTTGTTGAAGAGGGAGCAATGTTGTTGGAAACTTGTTGATGATGGAGCAATGTTGTTGGAAACTTGTTGAAGAGGAGGCAATTTTGTTGGAAACTTTTTGAAGAGCGAGCAATTTTGTTGGATACTTGTTGAAGAAAACTTGTTGACGAGGGAGCAATTTTGTTGGAAACTTGTTGAAGAGGGAGCACTGTTGTTGGAAACTTGTTGAAGAGGCAGCAATTTTGTTGGAAACTTGTTGAAGAGCGAGCAATGTTGTTGGAAACTTGCTGAACTGGGAGCAATTTTGTTGGAAACTTGCTGAAGAGGAGGAAATTTTGTTGGAAACTTGCTGAAGAGCGAGCAATGTTGTTGGAAACTTGTTGAAGTGGAGGCAGTTTTGTTGGAAACTTGTTGAGGAGGAGGCAGTTTTGTTGGAAACTAGTTAATGAGGAAGCAATTTAGTTGGAAACTTGTTGAAGAGGGAGCAGTGTAGTTGGAAACTTGCTGAAGAGCGATCAATTTTGTTGGAAACTTGTTGAAGACCGAGCAATGTTGTTGGAAACTTGTTGAAGAGCGTGATTCGTTCAGAAAAAAAAAAAAAACTATTCGAGAGTGCCAGATAACGCATCAGAACAAAAAATGCTTTGATTCCAGTGTCTCGCCATTCAGCCACTTATAATTCGTGCTTCAATGCCTTCATGACAGATGGAGGAAATGAGCAGTTTCCGGATAATACATTTATTTTAACATTCATCTTAAGACTATGCTTGTTAATCTCCGACGCATCTTAGCCGGATGTCTGTTAATATCGTCATGTGGCTTGACAGGTAGGAAGAAGGCTTCTCTCTTGGGTTGATAAGTCTTGTGTGTGTGATTTGAATATTTGTTGGAATTCGTGTGAAGTTTCTCTTTTGTTATAATAATAATAATAATAATAATAATAATAATAATAATAATAATATCTGTGTAAGTTTATATATAACAGCTCTAACTCCTTAATTATGTATTGATATATATTTATTATTTATGTATATATATATATTTTACTTACTAATTATCAGTGTATTATTATTATTATTATTATTATTATTATTATTATTATTATTATTATTATTATTATTAACACAGTAAATCACGTGTCCTAATTAAGGATTCTTCTCATCATAAGCCTATACTTTTAGATATCTGAAGGACATTTTAAGTGATTTACATTCATAAGGCTTCCTTATGCCATAGGCCTATGAATTTTTATCCCTAGGATTTTAATCCTCATTCATTTCTATGGTTTTGAGAGAGAGAGAGAGAGAGAGAGAGAGAGAGAGAGAGAGAGAGAGAGAGAGAGAGAGAGAGAGAGAGAGACTTGATAAGGGTTTTGTCTTTCTGCCTATGTATATATGATGAGATACTGGATGCTCTGAGAGAGAGAGAGAGAGAGAGAGAGAGAGAGAGAGAGAGAGAGAGAGAGAGAGAGAGAGAGAGAGAGAGAGGTTTTGCTTTCTGCCTGTATATATGAAGAGATACTGGATGCTCTGGAGAGAGAGAGAGAGAGAGAGAGAGAGAGAGAGAGAGAGAGAGAGAGAGAGAGAGAGAGGTTTTGCTTTCTGCCTATATATATGAAGAGATACTGGATGCTCTGAGAGAGAGAGAGAGAGAGAGCTTTCTGCCTATATATATATGAGACAGACAGACAGACAGACAGAGGATTTGCTTTCTGTCTATATACTGTATATGAAGAGATACTGGATGAGAGAGAGAGAGAGAGAGAGAGAGAGAGAGAGAGAGAGAGAGAGAGATTTAAATAGCATCAGACAAAGGTGAATGAGTCACTGAAAACTAGAACAGTCATGTGATCAATAAATCGGCGCCTGGTGTACTACAATCGTCGGCGACTTTGGAAATCTCTTCTTTCTTCTGTATTTCTGATTCTTACAGTCTTTGTTTCCTTCAGACACTTTTCGTCTGTTGAATTCAATAAGGATTTTTTTATCGTCTGAAAAATTCTGTGAAATACGTACTCCCTGATTGAGAGAGAGAGAGAGAGAGAGAGAGAGAGAGAGAGAGAGAGAGAGAGATCTACGTTCCTATTTTCTCCAAATAATGATTTACGGCCAATTTTGATAATATAAAATGCCACGCACAAGCTCCTTGATTGAGAGAGAGAGAGAGAGAGGTTATAATTTCTTCAACTAATGATTTATGGTCGATATTGAAAATAGCAGATGCCTTGATTAAAACGTTATAATTTCTTCAACTAATGATTTATTAAGAGAGAGAAAGAGAGAGAGAGAGAGAGAGAGAGAGAGAGAGAGAGAGAGAGAGAGAGAGAGAGAGAGTTTTCTTCAAACAATGTTTTATGGCCAATATTAAAAATAGCAGATGCCATAAAAAACCTCCCTGATTGAGAGAGAGAGAGAGAGAGAGAGAGAGAGAGAGAGAGAGAGAGAGAAAGTATTATTATTATTCATTTCGTTCTTCCCGTTTTCTATACACCTCAGGGGCCATGGGAGACTCAACGATCTCGGCGTCCACAGAAGTCGATACGACCACGAATGACCCCGTGATAGGTAAGTGGCGTTCGTTGATTGACTGAATGCTCTAAAATGGCGTAACGGCGTGGCTGGTCATCACTGCAGAGAAGAATATATAGTTTTTTTCTGATGTCGTTCGTCGTCCTTGAAGAGAAATCTAATTAGATTTGCTTTTGTTTTAATATTGAAATTGTTGTAAATGTTGGTAGCAGGTATGAACGGTTAAATATGGAGATTAGATTGATTTTGCAAACTTTTAATGTTTGTTTTTTAACTAGAATATCGTCTAATTTACTTTCATTATGATTTTATTATCGTAACGATAGCTGGCTTGTTACCACACACACACACACACACACACACACACACACACACACAAACGCACAAACACATTGCATGACAACTGATTCTCTCCCCTTGAGTTCCGCGCATGCGCAGGCTTTCACCATCACTTACGACTTCCCTACCTCCCTTCCCCACCATCATATTATCATAATTATGCCTTTGTTGCAAATTACATAATAATTACGCAACAACCACCGGTAATTACCATTACGGACAATAGACCATTTATTTTTACTTGTTTATTGCAAGTGTTTTGTAAAATAAGTCCTCAGTATTATGAGTTCAACGTGTCTTGTAGGCCTAGGATTTATACCCTAAGTGAACCAATTATGTTTTTGTTATTAAGCAGATTATTACTGTATTGATAAGGTGGTCTGTTTTAGAGAGAGAGAGAGAGAGAGAGAGAGAGAGAGAGAGAGAGAGAGAGAGAGAGAGATTTTGACATACCTAGTAGGCCTACGATTTATCCCTCATGTCAACCAAACAGTTATGCTTTTGTTATTAAACAGATTATTTCTGTATTGATAAGGTAGTCTATTTGAGAGAGAGAGAGAGAGAGAGAGAGAGAGAGAGAGAGAGAGAGAGAGAGAGAGAGAGAGAGAGCATGTTTATAAAGAAAAGAGTTTCTGAAGCGCGTTACCATGGCATTTAATGTGTTGACATTTCAGACCTTCCATACGTCAGCCTCCCCTCTCTCTCTCTCTCTCTCTCTCTCTCTCTCTCTCTCTCTCTCTCTCTCTCTCTCTCCTAAACAGATAACTTTATCAATACAGAAATAATCTTTTTAATAACAAGAGCATATAACTGGTTGACTTGAGAGATAAATCATAGGCCTACTAGAAACGTTAATCTTCTCTCTCTCTCTCTCTCTCTCTCTCTCTCTCTCTCTCTCTCTCTCTCTCTCTCTCTCTCTTTCACTGGGTTCTAACGTTAGGAAATCTCTCCTGCCATCGAGTGCTTCTTCTTTCTCTCTACTGTCAAGATTTGGCATCTTCCTCTTCTTCTTCTTCTTCCGTGTTCTGTCCTTCCAACGCCGTAGTGAACTTATTGTTTACTTTTCTCCTTCTTTATAAAAGACTGTTATTATGTCCTGATTCTACAGGTGTGACTGCAAGCAACGCGAGTAACGTGGCAGATGCATGTTGCAACAAAAACGAGGACTGTTTGGACGTTAACAGTCACTGTTTAAACTGTACGTGCTCGTGCAACGAGTAAGTCTAAGGGAAGAGTTTTGTTTACTTGCGATTCCTTTGTGTTTTTTCTGTGTTTTTCCGGGAGTTTCTTTTGGTTAGTTTCATATAAGTAATGTTAGAGTTTACAGTAATAATAAGTATTATTATTATTTATAATTTTTTATTATCACTGCTATTGTTTATTATTATTGTCATGATGTTAGTAAGTCAAAAGGACTATTCTGTTTGCTTGTGATTCTTTTTGTTTTTATGTGATTTTTTTGCTCCTTATTTTCGTACAAGTGAAGCTAGAGTATGCAATAATAATAACGATTATCATTATTCATCATTATCATCATCCTATCATCATCATTTCCCTTCCCGCAGTGGCTACGTCCCCTCGAAAAATGTCACATTCCTCCTACCTCCGACGAACTTCAACGGGACGTGCCTTCCCCTGGCGCAGATCTACGTAGGGCAGAACTGCTCTGTACAGGAGGATTGCGCCGGAGGCCTCCTCTGTAGGGAAAGCGTGTGTTCCTGTCCCTCGTAAGTATATCTTAATGTTTCTCTTAATGGGAGGACATAACGAGTAAGTAAGTCTTGATATTTATCCTAATGGGAGGACATATTGATCGATAATGTGTCTCGTAGCTTGAGAATGACAAGTTTGGGTCGATTGTGGTTGAATACCGAGAGTATACTGCGTTATAGTTCATGTATATCTATGTATGGCTATGTTCTAATGTATATACGTATGTATGACAGTGTCCTAATTTATATATGTATGAATGAATATGTTCTAATGTAAATATGCATATGTATGATTATGTTCTAATGTTTATACGTATGAATGACTATTTTCTAATGTATATATGTATGAATGGCTATGATCTAATGTATTTATGTATATATTGCGTTTGTTAGGAAGAATATATCTACTTGAATATGGGAGATTCTACAGTGTTATAGAATATAAGTGCTTTGTGATAGAAAAATTACTTTGTTATAGAATAACTACTTTGTCATAGAATAACTACTTTGTCATAGAATAACTACTTTGTCATAGAATAACTACTTTGTCATTTAATAACTACTTTGCTGTAGAATTACTGTTATAGAATAACTGCTTTGTTACAGAATAACTACAGTGTTATATAATAACTACTTTGTCATAGAATACCTGCTTTGATAAGAATAACTACTTTGTTATATAATAACTACTTTATTATAGAATAACTACTTTGTTACAGAATAACTGTGCTTTCCCCAGTTGTTGACAGAGTAGATTGCGGCCAAGCTAGTGAGATCTGCATTGCAAATTAGATGTTGCAATTCTTTAGCAATTTGTTTTCCAGAGGGGGGGGGGTTTCGTGGGTTGGGGTTGGGGGTAGAGTGCAAGGTCACTACCGTTGCTTTTGCGTGAAAGTTAACATGTTCGCTAATTTGTTCAGTTGCTTTCATATGTAAATAAATCCTGGACAGTCTCGTCTGATGCTTCAGAGAATTGTGTCAAATGAATAATTTGGAGAACAGGAATTAAATACTTTATTAAATGTTTCACTAATTCTTTGAATGCTGCTTTAATCCTGTATATATAACTAAGAATACATAATTATGTATGCTTGTGAATGCATATGATGGAGGAAATGAGGTGTGGATGTTGAATGGGAAATAAAATGAATAACATGTGAATTGTGTAGGTGAATTGGGTACATGTTATTATAGGGGGGTAATGATGGCAAGAAGGTTTAGAAATGCAGGGAGATAATGAGGATTTGATAGAGCATTTTGAGGTGGTCTGGTCGTGTGGAGAAAATGGAAGATGACAGGATGAAGGAAAAAGCCATGTGTATATATATATATATATATATATATATATATATATATATATATATATACATATATACATACATGTCTATATACATATATATACAATACATATACATATACATATAAACCTCTCCTCTTCTCACACAGGTCTTGCAAATTCAGGAAGACAGATCTGTCCTGTGACTGCGCGCCCTGGGAAATGCCAGACTCTGTGGGCACAGTCATCGCCGTGCTTTCAGCCGTCTTAATCATGATGTTTTGGTATTTCTGCTTCAGGGAGAGGGTCAGTCGGTGAGTTTAAGTACTGGTTCTCATATACAGTTCTCTCTCTCTCTCTCTCTCTCTCTCTCTCTCTCTCTCTCTCTCTCTCTCTCTCTCTCTCTCTCTCTCTCTCTCTCTCCTCGAGCGCACCTGGACTTGTGAGGCTTTGTCTTGGCTTATCACCTGCTATCTGTATGGAGTTTCGCGAATCAATAGGGTAGAGTAGTGTTTTCAGCTCCAGTATGTATGTATGTATGTATGTATCTACCTATCTACAGGTACACACACACATACAACACACACACATATATATATATATATATATATATATATATATATATATATATATATATATATATATATATATATATATATATATATATATATATATATATATATATATATATATATATATATATATATATATACTTCATTCACAGTCATTTTGATTAGCCAATGTTAATCATTTTGAATTTTGGCAAAAACTCTGATTTACAGAATGAATGTCACTGTTCACTTTTTCGCTTCATTACATATTATGTTCGATTTTATTTTCACTTTATTTCTTTTATTTTCTTTTTATCCGCCTCTTTTTACACAGAAGCATTTTGAATAATAATAATAATAATAATAATAATAATAATAATAATAATAATAATAATAATAATAATAATAATAATAATAATAATAATAATAATAATAAGTAAAGAAATTCACTAATGAACATTAATAAATTCAAAATGAATCTCTGTAATAATAATAATAATAATAATAATAATAATAATAATAATAATAATAATAATAATAATAATAATAATAATAATAATAATAACTAGGGAGGTGTCTAGAAATTCACTTATAATTTGAATGAAAATTAATAAATTCAAAATGAGTCTCTGTAATAATAATAATAATAATAATAATAATAATAATAATAATAATAATAATAATAATAATAATAATAATAATAATAATAATAATAATAAGGTGTTTGGAAATTATTCACAAATAATTTTGAATGAAAATGAATAAATTCACAATAAATCATTGTAACATTCCTGCTTGGCTTAATGAATGCTGATAACAGCTTACACAGTAGGTAAGCTGTGGAAAACAGCATCTCATTAAAAGACGTTATCGCTGCGTGTTATCTTATCTGTGTCGTCCACAGCACTTCTGGCTAAAAATTGAGATCCTGTGATCAGTGGAAAATAAAAAAAGTATCTGTAAATTGATCCTGTTTTTGGTTTCTCTGGATTATTTGCTAATTAAGTAGGAATATGTTTTGCTTTGTAATTATGATTTGTGTTGTGTAACTGGGCCATTTGAGTATCGTTGTATATATATTTATGTATGTATATATATGTACTGTATATATATATATATATATATATATATATATATATATATATATATATATATATATATATATATGTATATATATATATATATATATATATATATATATATATATATATATATATATATATATATATATATATATATATAGTAAACCACTGAATATTTGAATGCCCCACTTACGCAACATTATGCAAAATTAAAAACCAAAGTCTTTTTAATATATTTATATTTTTTTCTTCCATATTAGTTTCATAATCAGGAGAAGCCGAAGCCGCCCCGTCGAGAGGAGACCCAGCCGAGGCATCTCGACCCTCGGCGCTGCTTACGGGACGGACCACATCCGGATCCAGCCCTGGAAATCGCAGACGGTCTACTCCTCGCCTTTCAGAAATCCTCAGACTATAGCTCCGGTTTCTCCTCATCTTCCAGGATACAAGTAAGTCTCTCTGCCTTTGTCTGTCTCTTTCTTTAGTGTATTTATTAACTTGCATGCTAAGTTCATTGCAAGTTCATTGAACAGAAGTGTTAGTCTCATTGATATATTATTGCAAGTTCGTTGAACAGAAGTGTTAGTCTCATTAGCATAGTAGTAGGTATAATATAGTAGATTTTGTGGGTTTTTTATTGGTTGTCGAAGCTGGGGGGTTAGGGGGTCCCGCTCCTATTGGCTGGGAACGGAATGACTCATCTGAGATTGTTTGGCTGACCAATGTTTTGGTCATAGGCAGCGCTGCCTGAATATCTGATACAGTAGTATTTGTGGGTGTTTTCACTGTTATAAGCAAGACATTACAGTTATTATCAAACTCATCATCATTATCATCACCTTTCCCATTCCAGCCCCTACGGATACAACCTACAGAACGCGTACCATTCCAGTCTACTCCTGTTGCCTCCGCCATACTCTGGCCCCGCCACGGCGTCTCTTCCAGCCTACCCTTATCACCACCTGTCTGACTCCACGGTCACAATTCCTTACGTGTCCATGGCTGAAGTGTGCCCGGACGATGACCTTTCCCTAGAAAGCAGGGAGGGTAGTCAGGCAGATGCCCTAGACCAACTGAGCTTCCCCATAGCGCTTTCTACCAAGTGCTCCTCTTCGGCGCCAGGTAGCCACGTGGAGATGATTATCGAAGGCCTACGGCCGAATCGCTCTGCGAGATTCTGAAGTGGGGTTTCGGTTCTTCCTTTTTACAGTGAACAGAAGTGTCCAAGTTATAGACTCATAGAAAGTGATATAGTTCCTGGTTACTTAGATGCCCATCGTACAGGATACTCTAAACTACAGAGTCACAGCAAGTAATAGGCCTATATATTCCAATTCACTTGTTCATTGCACAAGAGTATCAAGGGTATATATAGAACTATATGATGTGCATAGAATTCAATCTATTTATCGTACAAGGTGCAGAAGAATATAGAATACAGAATCACATGAAACAGGATTTGCTGTATTTATGTGTAGTTTGGCAAGACTTGTGCAAATAGACAAACAATATTTTATGATTGATGGCACAAGTATTCACTCAGTTTGTGATTAATATATTCTAACCTGTGATTGGGATGTCGCATGCGAAGTCTAAATTAGGCGTTGTGCCCAATGAGCTGGTTTACAGTGAAAGAAATATTTCAATATACACCAACGTCTGTCAGAAGTTATTCGTCCTAAGGGATTGAATCAGATGAATATTTTCACAAACTTTTAGCAAAATTCATTCAGATATCACCGAGACATTTTGTTCATGCAGGTAGTTTATCAGGAATTTTATTTTGGCTACAACTATAGAATGTGGAATAGTTTCCCTAGTGCAGTTGTGAAGTCTTTCTGATCTCCAAGTGTTTAAGCCAGGAGCAAATTCGCATTCCTGCTCTCATCTGCTGCTGATGTCTCCTGAATTCAGGTTTATCTGTTTTGTTTTCTATTCTGTCATATTTAATTGTTTATCACCTTCTCTCTCTCTCTCTCTCTCTCTCTCTCTCTCTCTCTCTCTCTCGGGTTAAAAGTGTGTTGATTCTGTCCATAAGAATTTTCAGGTGAAGATATAAAGAAGAAATTCATAGGTGAGAACACATCCTTTCTCTAGTCCTAATCTCATTAGCAAAGGTAAAACTGTTCATATACACCCCGCAATTTATTCTGTTCCCTCCACTCTTAATGACATTAAGAGTGGAACCCCCCCCCAAAAAAAAATAGTAAACAGTAAGGCAGTGATTCTCAAACTGGGTGCCACAGACAGTGCCTAGGGGTGCCGCAAGATTGGCATGAATTTTGTCCTGGCTAGATTCTCTCAATGAACATTTATAAAAAAAGAAAGTTTTCAGAAGTCTTCATATAATTATTATCAGTGTGTCTACTATATTTAATATTTATATATATATATATATATATATATATATATATATATATATATATATATATATATATATATATATATATATATAATATATAACTTTATCTAAGTCTTCTGATATGCTCTTGTTTGTACAGTATATGTCTGCTGCATGTACAGTGTGCTGGTTTTGGGTTGAGTATGGATAATAATTTTATTCATTAAACAAGAAGTTAATTCATGCGATATGGTGGGATTGTGAAGAAGGGGTGCCACGGTCATGATTACATTAGTTAGGGTGCCAGCATTAAAAAAAAAAGATTGAGAACCACTGCAGTAAGGTATCCCGTCCAATTTGCCTTTCTGCAAAGTAGCGTATAGTTGTATAACAAAAATCTGTGATTGAAGTTTCTTGCGTACTCAGGTGATCTTAGCTGTCAAAAGCGAACATTTATTTTTGAATAGATTCTTCTCTTTTTCTCCTTTACAGAGTTTGACGCAGAATTAGTATGTATGGAAAGTGAGCTTTAAACTAAATGAATTATAATTATATAATATATATATATAATATATATATATATATATATATATATATATATATATATATATATATAAGTGAGGTGTGTTGAATACATATCTGATAAATCAGTTGAAGCAACTGATAAACCTGTATTCTTGTAACTAAGGTTCTACTGTATGTATATATATATATATATATATATATATATATATATATATATATATATATATATATATATATATATATATATATATGTGTGTGTGTGTGTGTGTGTGTTTGTGTGTGTGTGTGTAAATTATATATATACAGTATATATATATAAATGTATATATGTATATATATATATATATATATATATATATATATATATATATATATATATATATATATATATATATATATAGTGTAATTGTTATATTTCCATGAAAGAATATATTTTTATTTCTCCAGCAAGAATAATCTTTCAAAGTCTTGGCCAGTTCTAATTATTTTTCTTATGGCTGTAAGCAAAACGCTTTCTTTAGACAATTATTTTTCCAATAACGTATTTAATAAACGCTTAAATGTTAGAAAAACAGAGTGTTTCATTTTATCCTGTCAGGAAAGTAAAATCGTCATGAGACTGTAAAACAATTCTCCTTGTATTTTACTTACATTTTTACATATTTATTTATTTATTTATTTATTTATTGAATCTGATCTCTTCTGTCTGTATATAATAATAATAATAATAATAATAATAATAATAATAATAATAATAATAATAATAATCTACAAACATATAGTTCATGGTACAAAGGAAGATTTCTTGAAATCCTTGGGTTATAAAAAATAAAAAATGGTGATTCTATTAATATGAAAGAATATTGAAGAAATTAACCACTTGTAGAAGTCCAAGTGAGATAGTTAAAATTCAGATATTAAAAGGGTATCTGCCTAAAGAATACTGATAGAAATTGTTACTTATTGAGTCTTTTTTTTTTTCTCCTCAAAAAAAGGAACAATTTTACCCAATACAATTGTATCCAACACAGTTTTACCCAATACAATTGTATCCAACACAGTTTTACCCAATACAATTTTACCCAATACAATTGTACCCAACACAGTTTTACCCAATACAGTTTTATCCAATACAATTTTACCCAATAGAATTTTATTCAACACAATTTTACCCAATACAATTGTATCCAACACAGTTTTACCCAATACAGTTTTATCCAATACAATTTTACTCAATAGAATTTTATTCAATCCAATTTTACCCAATACAATTGTATCCAACACAGTTTTACCCAATACAGCTTTATCCAATACAATTTTACCCAATAGAATTTTACCCAATACAATTTTACCCAATACAATTGTATCCAACACAGTTTTACCCAATACAGCTTTATCCAATACAATTTTACCCAATACAATTTCACACAAGAAAAAATTCAAAATATTCAAAGGAGAATCCTCCATCTAGTATTTGAAAGGAAGATCAACAGTCACCTGTAAAGCATATACCAGAGATGGGTTCTCTGCCAAGTACAAGTGGTCCTCATGTGTTGTTGTGAGACGTAGTGATGAAAATGAGGTCTTTCATTCCTAATATTGTGAGTATGAGGCGGTTATAAGTATGAGGGGATTGTAAGTATGAGGGGGACGCGTGTTTTATTATATGTTGACCATGTTGCTTGTTTGTAATGGTTACTTATTCTGGTGTTGTTTGTGAATTGTTGCTGTTGTTTGTACGTGAGGCTAGAGTGGGTTACGGTACAGTATCCTACAGTTAGGTACGTTAGGCTAGAGTAGGTGATGGTACGGTAGGCTAGAGCAGGTTACGGTACATCAGAGTACTGTAGGTTATGGTACGGCAGGCTAGAGTGGGTTACGGTACAGTATCCTACAGTTGGGTACATTAGGCCAGAGTAGGTGATGGTACGGTAGGCTGGAGCAGGTTACGGTACATCAGAGTACTGTAGGTTATGGTACGGCAGGCTATAGTAGGTTACGGTACAGTATCCTACAGTTGGGTACGTTAGGCTAGAGTAGGTGATGGTACGGTAGGCTAGAGCAGGTTACGGTATGGCAGGCTATGTAGGTTACAGTACGGCAGGCTGTAGTAGGTTACGGTACAGTACCCTGCAGGTAGGTCCATTAGGCTAAAGTAGGTGATGGTACGGTAGGCTAGAGCAGGTTACGGTACAGTAGGGTACTGTAGGTTATGGTACAGCAGGCTGTGATAGGTTATGGTACAGTACCCTGCAGTTGGGTACATTAGGCTAGAGTAGGTTATGGTACAGTAGGCTAGAGCAGGTTGCTGTACAATGGGGTACTGTAGGCTAGAATAATGGATGGTACCATAGCAGGTACAGTAGGGTACAGTTGACTAGAGTAGGATATGGTATGGTAACCTACAGTAGGCTAGGGTACGGGGGATAGAGCAGGTTACAGTTTTGTAGCCTACAGTAGGGTACGTTACGCTGGAGTAGGATATGGTACAGTAGCCTACAGTAGAGTAAGGTATGGTACGGTGGCCTACAGTAAGGTACATTAAGCTAGAGAACTTGATGATAGGTTAGGCTAGAGCAGGTTATGGTACATTTGGGTACTGTACACTAGAGTAAGTGATGATACAGTAACCTACAGTAGGGTACAGGTAACTAGAGTAGGATATGGTTTGGTTGCCTACAGTAGGGTATGGGAGGCTTGAGCAGGTTACAGTTTGGTAGCCTACAGTAGGGTACATCAGGGTAGAATAGGATATGGTACAGTAGCCTACAGTAGGTTACGGTACATTTGGGTACATCAGGATAGATTAGGATATGGTACTGTACCCTACAGTAGAGTAAGGTATGGTACGGTAGCCAGGTTAGGACTTGGCATCCAAGGTTAGGTTAGGTAAAGTTAAGTCTGATGAGGTTATATTTCCTCTGAAATACCTGCTATAGATATGCCTACTAGGTCATTTACTCCATAAAATATACCATAGGTTTATAGTCCAAAAATATATCTTTTTTCGTCTAGTAACCTAAAAAATTTTCTGCTATTTCTATCGCTATTCGTTTTCATAACTTCGTAAGCGGGAAGACATTTGAATGCCTGTTGGTTGCTGTGAAAACCTCTTCGAGGTAACTCAAGATCACCTACCCACCACACGGTTGTTTTGTGGCGAAGGAACGCCTGATGGTTTGTCATGCTTAGATCCATTAGATTTATAGTTATACCCAATCACAGGAACAGATGTCATTTTGGGTTGTGCCTCAGGGTATGTGCAATTGCATCAACTGAGATATTTCTCTGATTTGACCGTCTCAGTTGTTTGTCCATTAGAATTTACGAAAGAACTGTCATATGATTCTTCAGCTAGGCGATTGATTTATCTGACTGTTCAATTTTATATATTACAGTGAAGAGGCATAATGATATTCTCTTGAACCTGGTTTATTCAGCTTGTAAGATAAGAATAAAAAAACGCTGTTTGCTGAATGTTTTGTGGCATTTTTACTGGCCTATATCACAGTAGGTGGTGGCTGTATGTTTTTGAAATACCTTAAACAGGGGCCAGGGCAAGATTTCCCAGGCCATGTAAGGATTATATAGTTAGGTCAGCTAAGTCGGGCATTAGATTAGGTGTAGTTCTAAATTGCATCAATTTAACCTTGTCATTTTATGAATGATTATTTTTATACATATACAATATAGTATTTGAAATTTGCTTTCGACGTGATACACTGCACCAGTATGGACTAATTACTAACGATATGATGAAATGCTGAAACAGCTAGATGTTGCAACTAAATGTTCGCTAATAAAACTGAATATTAGGAATAATTTTGATGTTTTCACAGAGATGCATTCTTACGATTTGATGTTCATATGTATCTTACATGCTTTTTTTTATGTATAAAAGATTATATGGTATGTGATGTATGGTTATCAGGATGTATGATTAACAGTGTAACACTCAGACAATTTTTAAACATCCCACCATTTGATCGAAATTGTTATTAGTGTGCTCTTTTGACGATTATGATCTCATTCCAGGAAGACCCCCCAGAATCAGATGATTCTGACGAAGAAATTCCACCGGGAGGCGTTCTGTTTCCCATAGTCGCCATTCAAGATATTGAATCTGGTGAAGAAGAAAATGGCGCAGAAGACGGCAATTCCTCCATCGGGGATAACGGACCTGATATTGAAGTACGTTGACTGTTTAGGGCACACTTGGTTGCTCTGTATTGTGCTAAAATATTTTTTTTATTTTTGCAAATTTTTTCATTTGTGTTCTCTCACAGATGATTCACAAGATGCTATTAGCCTGTAGTTATAAGTGACAATTATGTGTTCTTACTCCCATTATCAGTTAAGAGTTCACTTTAGAATCAAGGCATTGTCATATTTTTTTATTTTTTTATTATATTTTCAGGATGCCCTCAGCGAAGCTGACATCAGTGTGAATGATGATTCAGATGTGAGTACAAAGCATACTTTTTAGTCCATAGGTTACATTTAAGAATTTTGGAAAATTGAAATAAAACTGCATTTCATTCTTTTATCTGTAACTTTCCTTGACATGTAATCCTTGATTTGAAAATGAAGTTTCAAGATGTTTGGAGTTTCCTTTTTTTATTTGTAGGAAATATTAATGTTGTTATTTATTAATAATTAAGTAAACAGTTCACATAACCTCCTTCCTTAGAGACTGAAACAGATTTTCTACAAGGAAGTTTAGATATCCAGCCACCAAGTATCTATAGAAACCGTGCATGGTTTATGATGAGCCAATACCATGATAGTACAACCCTTTGTAGCATATTTTGGGTTTTATTTGAATTTCAGTTAATTTGAGGTTATATTGAGCAACATTCAGACCTCCATACTTTTTTGTTATTCCTTGATTTTATAATGAGTGAACTTAAAAAACTCCATTTTCATGGGTGACAGTCAAAGCATCCGGATTTTGAAGGCTTTTATGGCAACTTTCTTCCATATTCTTGCTCATGTTCATGTCTTATATAGAAAGGCCATTGTTTTATTCTTAGACTTCTCATTGTATGAGGCATGCGGTTTTTAGTTTTCTGTAAAAGAAAACTATTGTGCTGGCTTTTTCTGTAAGTATTAGAAGGTGTTCAGTGTTCTGATCATTTGTGTTTTTTTTTTTTGTCTTGTTCTTGTAAGGGCTTTCTCATTTCCTTAATGTATGTTTTTTACAATTATGTAATAATAATGATAATGAACCCCGTAGGGGATATTGCCGCATTTCAGGTCTAAAAGAGCATCGCAGGTTCCTAACTGCTTCCTATATGCACACTGACTATCAGCTAACAATCCTGTAGATTGCACATACTTATATAATAACAATAATAATGATAATACTGCATTTGTATCTTTATCCACAGACCGACAGTGACTCGAGTTCAGTGCCGGAGACCACCATTGAGGAGGTCTTTGGCATTAAACCTTCTGTTGAAGCACACAGAGACCATCCTCCAGACATTGTATGCGATTCCAGTGCAGTTGACATATGTTTCCATCCCGAGCTCGAACTGCTATCAGCTGCCACCATGGATGGAGAAATCATCATGTGAGTAATTCAGTTGGGTGAATGGGGGCCATTATAAGACTGTCAAGAGCATTCTGTCCTCAGGAAATGTTATGTGATGATTACTGACTCTTGGTTTATCTGGGGAATCACTTCCATTGGTTATTTCAGTGCATGAGACCTATAAGAATTGTATCCTTTAAATCATGTATACAATGAGATATTGAATATTGGGTTTGAAACATATGCCTGTTTTTGCGTTGATTTTACATAAAAAAAATTGATGACACTCTTCTTTACTTATTAGCTACATTATCATTATTTTTTGCTATGCTACCATTTTAGATGTGATATATTTTTAGATAAATTCAGTCCGATGTTAAGTGTAAATTACGGGTTAAGAACTATGTGGAATTGCTTTTAGCTGTAAGATATCCAGAAAATATTCAAGTACAGGCTATAATAAGGTGTCGTTTTTACTGAATGGACTTTGTAACTTATCAGAAAGCCTTACCCCCAAAGCATCTATTAGGTTGAGGTTTTACTACTGTATTCACTTTAAAGATGTCAGATGATAATAAATAATTGCCTAAGTTTGACCTTCATGTTCTAGATATCGCTATAGCCGGGACACAGCCGAAGAAGTGACGAGATTGTCCCATCACGACAAACCCTGCCGCACCGTTTGTTACAGTGCCGACGGCAAAGTTCTTTACAGTGTTAGCAAAGACCAGTCCTTTGCCATCGTGGACATTCAGAACTCTTCCCTAAAGGCACATTTCAAAGAAGCCCACGAAGCAAGTATATACAGCTTTACCGAAATTGACGAAAATATTTGTGCCACAGGTGACGATGACGGTGTTGTCAAGTTATGGGACTTGAGAAAAAACAAATCTATTTTTAGTTACAAATGTGGTGAACAAACTGTCCATTCTCTCTTCGGAGACAAAAAGTATTTGGCGGCAACTCTCTGCGACGGTTCGCTGTCAGGCATCAACATACGGGCTAAACGTCTGGAGGCCCAGGTGAGTCTTCGATTGAGTTATGTCTTGGTATGTAAGGCCTGCGTTTTATGAGAGATCAATTCCATCTAAAAATGATGGACCCCATAGGGGTTAAAGCACCTCATCGGTGTGCTGTAGGCATTACAACGCTTCCTTATCTACAACGCCTTTCATTCCTTTTACTGTACCTCCGTTCATGTTCTCTTCCATCTTACTTTCCACCCTCTTCTAACAGTTGTTTCTTATTGCAACTGTGAGGTTTTCCTGCTTTTACACCTTTCAGATAGTTTTACTGTTAATTTCCATTTCAGCGCCAAATGACCTCTTAGGTCCAGCACCTGGCCTTTGGCCTAAATTCTATATTCTATTCTAAAAATTATTGATAAGAGTTATAGCTGCCATTTTTGTTGGTAGAGAAAATTATAAAAATTGCAAATAAGATGAGCAGGGTAACTTTATATTTACCATTAAATTAAAGCAACAAGGTGCATTTCTGCATGCCCAAACATTGTTTGATTTTATTTCAAGAGAAGGGTTGCTTAAACTGTATTGGGTCCTGGTAGTTTAGGAAATGGGTAGTCGTGTGGGATGCTCTGGTGGTCATGTCCAGTGATAATTTAATGCATAGTTACTTAGTTTTGCTGCTTCCTTTATGGTCAGTGTTCATGACAACAGTTTTCTGAAGACTGCGACTGTTTGATTCACTTGTCTGAGGTCTTTTCTACATGGGAGTGAGATCCACCTGTGTGACTCAGCCAGTTTATATAAGGCATGGACTTTTATGTCTGAGGAGAGGATATAAGTTGGGAGGAAGGTAGGTGAAGGATGTAGGCATGTGAATCATGGAGCTTAGGTTGGTGAGCTTGGACTAATAAACCAAAAAACAAGACATTAAAATGTGAAGGAAGTAGCATCATTCAAGATGTCAAAGGTAGTTGGAAGAATGAATATCCTTGTAAATGGGGAGAGGAGGGCAGGTTGGAACCTTTGATTCTTTAGTTTAAAAAGAGTAAATGAATGTTTGACAGATTTATGTTTGACACTATCAGTCACAAAAGAATCCATTGGCACAAGATAGTAAAGCAAGCCAAGACATTCATAATGAGGGCGTATAATGATACCCTGTAGGGATTGACATTTGGATACTCTTTCCACATGAAGTTGGATGAGGAATAAATTTACTGTAGAGGGTATGACAGAGTTCATAATTCATGGAAAGTCGAATTAGTTGCAGGCTGTGAATTGTTAGTGTAATGAAACTGAAAACCTCACATCTCATTTCAGTCTTCGATGGCTTAGTTAAACATGCATTGTTGTTGTACGAAAATTTTATTTAATGTATTGTAAATACTGAAGTTACAGTCAAGTGTAATGGAAAGGCATTTAGTATGCACTTGTAAAAATAATTGGAGTTTCCTTAATTTTTCAACTACGTTGCAGTCTGCTGGTACAGTAGGTGAATAGAGGAAGACACTAGGTTCCATTGGTTGACTTGGAATGTATTTTTAGACTTAGAAATTGGTTGTCCATCTATCCTGACTGATGGATGTAGAAATTGGTTGTCCATCTATCCTGATTGATGGATGTACTTGCCAACAATTATGTATGGAGAAGGTTGATTTGGTATTTGAGTCCTTTCTATTTTCATAGAAGTATTAGTTCTGTTTGAAGCCTACCCAATTTTTTGTACTGTACTATTTTTCTAACACTGTAAATTGGTTTAGCCTTTCTAAAGTAATTAGATTGTTACATTCACAAGAAAAATAGTAATGACAAATTTACACAGTGACTGATTCCATGTTGGACAGAAAATGCTTGGGGCGTGGGGAGACTTCATTCATGCTGCAGTTATTTCCTTGATATTTAGAGACCTCGGTTGAGTCCTCCCAACCAGTGTATACTGTAAACACCCTTCTGCATAATGCCTTCAGATGGGATGCCAGTCATCTCCAGTCTAAGATTCATACATGTATGGATTGGAGGCGTGAATGATAACAAAAGAAATGTATCTTTGTGAATGGGATACTTTTCTTGGCTTTGTCTAGACTCCAGACCATTGTTGGACTAGGAAATACTAAAATTATATTAAAGGTTTTAGATGTTATGGCAAAACGCCCACACTTTAAATGTTAAAATGCATTTTTGTTTAATGGCTGGAACTAGTGCCTACAAAAATTTAGCATCTACCTGTTAGGTATTCTATTGTTTGTATGATAACCTTGACAGTCCTGTCAAAATTGCAGATTTAATTTTGTAGGGAATAGTATCCCAGAGACAGAGGACTGTGAATTCATTAAATGGCACAATTATCAGCCATTATATGCATACAGTAGTACATTTATTTTTGACTGTTGGGAATTTGATTATTGTAAGTGAAAAGTGTCATTATAAATTTATTTACAGCATTTGGGGTGAATCTTCCCAATTCTTAAAGATATTTTTATATCTCTGTGCCAATAGGCGAGGATATATAAGCTATCCTTTTGCATTTGTTTACGTTGGAAAAGGGGTGAAGTCATGTCATGCCTTTAGGTTTTGTATAAACTGTTGATACTTGATTTCATTTCACACATTTTACAGCTTGTGTTGTGACGTGTTTGTTGCCCAAAGGTAATCTTGACTTGCTAATCTTCAATATATCTTCTGTTCCAGTCAGAAATGTACGAAAGCGAATTAACTGCAATGGCTCTTGTTCGTGATGATTCCCGCCTTGTGGTTGGCTCAGGAGAAGGAGTCTTGTTCATCTTCAAATGGGGAGACTTTGGGTTCCACATAGATCGTTATGCCGGCCATCCTGGACAGATTAACTGTATCATTCCAATCAGCGATCGGTTGTTGCTGACGGGATGTGAAGATGGAAACATCAGGTAAGTTTTGTGTACAAGATATTTTCCAGTGTAATTGTTGTCTTAGGTTGAAAGGTTTTCTGATTTCTTGGAGTGGAAATCATCCAGGGGTTAGACTGCCAGCACACCTCACACTGTGCACTGTAGGCATTATTTAAAGTTCTTTGCAGCATCCCTTTGGCCCTTTTCATTCCTTTTACTATACCTCCATTCGTATTCTTTTTCTTCCATCTTACTTTCCACTCTCTTTCTTCCATCTTACTTTCCACTCTCTCCAAACAATTGTTTGATAATGCAGTTGCGAGATTTTCTGCCTGTTACACATTTCAAACTTTTTAACAGTGCTCTTAATTTCCCATTCAGTGCTGAATAACCTCATAGGTCCCAGCCCTTGGCCTAAATGTTATTTTCCAATATTCCAGCTCCCTGGAGGTATCTGTAGGACTTAAAGCAAGGAGGGTGCCGAAGTTGGCAAATACAATAGAAGAAAAGGTAGTATAAATAGGATAGAGTAAATTCAGTCATTTGACTGAATAAGGGAATGTCTATTCCGTACAGAACAAAGGTTCACAACCCAGGATTTGCAGGACATTTCCAGGGTTCTTGAGATGGCTGGTGTGGAGCATGTCTGTATCTTGTGTTGCTCCTTGAGTTTAGCAACTAAGGTTCAGAAAACATGCCCAGTCTTTGCACTGAAATGGAATGGTGGTGTAAATGCTTATATGCCAGATGAAGTGATTCTATATTCATTAGTCTGGTTACAATCAACATTGAATGATTCTGGGCAAAATTACATATTTTTCCCCATAAAGTAGGTTATCTTTTTAGAAGCATTACAAAATGAACCATTTGATGATATTGTGTAGTAAATTTGTCTTAAAGCATTAGCATTCTGTATATTAGCACCAAGTCAGTGACGATATGTGTCAGTGACTGTATGTGTTGGTGGTATGAAAACCGGAATTGCTGTACTTTGCAGGGAAAAGGTTGATGTACAGATTTAAAAGATGATGATGCTCTATCATTGGATATTGTTGTCAACTTTTAAAAAAATCTAGTATATTATAACACCTCTTAAGTTGTATGTTACCCCAGTATCAATATCAAGATACCATCATTTTTTGTTTTATTTTGTATTTATTTATTTTCTTTGTCATAGTAGACTGGAGAAAGTGTATTTTTGCAGTTCCTTTTCAGACTTTATTTCTCTTGTAACTGTAAAAATTTTTATTTCCAGAGCTGTGCACCTTTATGCTCATAGATTTGTTGGCGTAGTTGGCCAGCACAAGAGGTTTGGTGTGGAGAACATGTCAATATCGCATGATGGCACCTTCCTGGCTTCCTGCGCCATGGACGATGTGATCAGATTCTGGAACATAGATTTTTTGTATGACGTTCAAGTGGATGGAACATTGAAAGTAAGGAGCACATTTTTTATTGTTTCTAGTAACATTAGTAGGTAAAGATATTTATTGTCCTGAAGTTTGGTGTGTGGTAGATTGTACCATAGGTTCTTTGCGGTATCACTTCACTCCAAGTGCATCTCTTGTTCCTCTTTAACCCCTTTGGGATTTTGACCATGAAATGCAGATTCTGTTGGTTGAGGTTTTGATGATGTCTTACAAAATGTTTGCTATTTTCCTTGTTTTCTAAGTGCAGTAACTGATGCAGATGTTAGTAATTGCATCATATATCATTGGAAAGGGATTTGATCATACTTTTTCATGGAGCAAAAAGAAGATAACTATAATGTTATAAAAAAATATGAAAGTAAAGAAATTTTTGTTCTCAGCTAACTTGAACACATAGTTCTGACTACACTGTATGATTTTGTTTAGTCGTTTTACATTTTCAAAGATACCCCAAAAAATTACATTTATTTAGCTTCGGTTTGACTCCAAAATCGGCTTTCTCGCATGAAAAATGAATTCATGATAATTCATTTGCAGTGAGATATAAAAGCAGAACAGCAGAGTACTGTGATTTTTTATAAACTTAAGTTTGGATTTCTTCTAACATCTTGTAGGAATTGATCATTGCTTCAGTTTTCACTTGAAATTAAAGAACAAATTCTTCAGGTGAAGCCCATGAGTTTAGAAGTTAAGAGTTGAGTTGGTGGTCTTGTGGAACAACTTTGTCATAATGATGCTGAAAAATTGTTTAATTTTCCAAACAGTGTTGAGCAGAAGCCGATAACTTAGGTTTTATTTTACCTCAGACCATGTAATATATCAAGTGTGATTAAAGGTGACATAAGTAAAGCTTGCATTGCTATCCTGCCGGGAACTTTTACATATGGTGAGGTAACTTGACCGTATGATTTTTTTCCTTTCAGTTTTCCAGCAGCATCTTAATCCTCGTGGATGACGTAAATTTTTTTCACTTGAAACGTACATAAAATTGAGTTGTTACCGCAGACATTGATGTTCATGATGCAGTAGTATATTGAAAACCTTGAATTTACCAGAGGGATGCGGGATTAACTATCCTTAGAGAGTTGATGTTTTGTCCTTTCTGATGAAATTCAAAACATTCTTAAAAACAAAAGGATGAATGTGAGAATTTGACAAGAGTCTTGGGTAAAATTTACAAGTAAGAATGAATAAATATTCATTGCATATTTTATGTGCATATATAACACGCTTATTTTTTGTCAGTATGATAGCTTTAAACATCTTTCAGTTACGAGATAAACAAAATTTTATTTTTCCGGCATTATGCAAAGTTTATCACGTTCTCTGACATGGGCTACTTACCAAAATACCTGCCACATGTTTCTTTATACCATTTGTCTTCATAGAGCCAGCTAACACTTTCGACTTATTAAATATGCTTTGCAGTACTTTGCCAGAATCTTGTTTCTTGCTGTACAATGATAAAACATTCTGGAATCACAGAAGTGCATATATTACAGGTACAGTATTATACTTAGGCTTTGAACTTGAATGAATAATGTAAATTATCACATGCTCTTAATGAAACAATATCAAGAAGATTTTGGCTATGTAAACATCAGGTCAGTATCACACTTCTGACTTTTATGTCTTTATTTAGTTCCACTTATAACGTGTAAAGATAATGAAGATTATGTTGCATGCTTTTCCTATTGCCACACTGGCCATGGGACTCAAGTCTTGCAAAAACCATAACAGGATCAAATGCATCGATTGATTGCTATTTTGTGAGGTGGAATCTATCAACTAATAATAAGGCAGTATTCCAGTTACTTAGCCAGGCTGCCAAAGTATCTCACATGGCAGGGTACCAATTTTGAACTAGGCTGTAATCATGGCTCCTCAGATTCTGCTGGAAAGCCGTGATGGTGGCTTTTGTGAGGTTGGAATTTAAGCATTTTTTTTTTTATTTTTGAAGCTGCAGCCTATGCCCTCAATAATTCTACTGCAATTAAGGAAGATGATGATTTTTCAAGTAAAGGTTGAATTTTTTCCCCCTTGAGAGCCTACTGTACGTTTACTCTTATATATGAATTCGGTGATGCCACCAACTTAATTCTATACTCAGATGGGGGTCATCTGATTACCTGAAGGATTTGGTTTGAAATTATAGTAATGGTTAAAGTAATGTTAAAGAAATTGGACAGTTAAGAAAGAAGAGACCAAAGCGAAATGTAGATTAGGAGCAATGCACCTTATGCCCAAGAAAGGATGCTACAAAGAACCTTATATTTACCATGCACAGTGTGCCACCTATAAACAGTGTCCTCCTATGGGGTGATGTTAGTTAAGGATATTGAATACTTCTTTTGTCAGTCTTACACTATTAATAAATGATCCCACCAGCTGTATATTATTAGTTTTTAAGTCTTGCCACCCTTCTGTTGTTATTTTTGGTTTTGCTACCCCTATATTGTAACTAAGTCCTCTTACCAGCCTTAAAGTTTTAATAGTCGAACCAGATAACAAGTCCAAATTTTAACTCCTGATGATCAGTCTTGTCACACATGTTGTGGCGCCAGCACATCTCTGCTTCTAAAATTTTGTACATGAAGTATGCTGGGTCCTTGAAGACCTTTTTAGCACTGTGTGCCACTCCCCGGCCTTAAACACACACACATACACATATGCAGCCAGCTTAGTCCAAAGCAGTTTTCAAGTTAAGTGTAGTTTTTTAGTCGTTATGTAGTCTCAGTGTCATCATCTCCCATGTTGAAATGATTATATAATTGTCAGATAATTACAATCTTAGAATGAGAATAGGCTGCTTGGCTCTCTTGCATAATACTGTAGTATGGCGGGTAGGAAAATTAATATAACGGTTTCTGAAATTAGGTTAAATGTAAGTTATTTTAGGAATGTCTTAGTTCTGATTAAGATTTTCTTAGACTTGTCTCAAAGTGTTGTAACTCATGTATATAGCAGTGTTTTTTTATCAGCTTAATACAACGTGCTAAAAACTTGGAGACTAAAGAGAAGTAAGAAGAGATGAAATGTTCAAATATATCGTCCCATCTCTTTCAGGGGCACAAGAAACATGACAAAGGCTTGAACCTGGAATCTTCCAAACGAAGAAATCGCTCCGATTTCTTCTCAGATATTCCTGAGAAGATGGAGTCTGATGACGAAGGTGGCCCAGTTGCTGGGCCAAGTCATACTACAGATTAAGCAAAAAATTTCCGGTCCTTCATATTTAACAGACAAAATATAGTCTCGAGGTAATTTGTGAAATACTTTATCTTCTGTTAACAATAAAGAATTTAAAATTTGTATAGTGTACTTTCAGACTCTCCTTTTCATAGCTGTGTAGAATTTCATATTTAAAAATGCCTTATTTTTACATTTTTTTGCTTTATAAGAGTGCTGATGATTCACCCAAGGAAGGGGGAATGCTTGAGTTTACAAATGGGATAAGTTGACTTGGCTTATGTAAAGGCACTGGAGACTATTTTAAGAAAGTGCCTCGTTGCTCAGATGATTTTTTTAATTTACTGGTGAAATCCCATCACATTTTTTTATTCAAGACTTACAGGCATTTAGCCAAGTTAAGTGTCAGCATCTTTAGCACAACCTCTTGAATTCCTTTGTAAATCCATGTTATTTTTTATACCCCATGATAACTGGTTCAGCAAATAGAGGTGGTAGTAAGGTCATCATCAGTGACATATTGATTGTACAGTGTGATTTTTACCATTGCCAAATCAGTGTAGTTAAAGGGGGAAAAGCAACAAAACTGAAAAACAGAATAACCTGTTATAGACCATGTGTATGTTTTTATGAAAAGGTGCATTGGAATATGGATATTGGTAACTGTTCACTAGGCATGAGAGAAATAAGAAAATGGAAGAAAATGAAGAAAACAAACATCGTGAAAGAGGAGATTATTGAATCAAGGAAACTGAGGCCAGAATAAAGTCACAGGACACAAAATAATTAAGATGGATAATTATTTTCTAACAAAGTCCCCATAGTATAGCCTACACTTGAACATTTTTTCAAGAATCCCTGCATTTAACAATAATTCTGCATAGCTTCTAGTTTAAAATTGACTTTACACTTAACTTTCAGTGTGTGTATGTAAGTATAAAAGTTTAATCAACTAGAGGTGCTGATGTATTGTGAATTACTTCATGACCACCAAGGTAGATTTTTCAGACCTTTGTAAGGTTTGGGTGAAGAACTTGAGTTGAGGGAGGAGTAACAATGGAGCACCAAAGGGAATAAATAATGAAGTAAAAGTTCGGAAAGCAATGTGCCAATCCCATACCTGGGTGCCATTTACAGTCCACCTTGTTTAGCACAAGGTAGTTGATGCTAAATATTAGGCTAATTTATTGTGACAGAGAAAATGCTGTGCATCAAACAATTTTCTGTAGATGAAAGCCAAGCATGTTTATGAAAGGAGGTACTTTTAATGATGGTAATAATACTTTAATTTTTGAGTTGTGATAGGGTAACGCCTTGCCTGATTGGACATTTTTGAATACACAAAATTTATAGATTTTGGCCCCATGAAAAAGTATGATAATTTTTCTTTCATATGATATACAGTATTGCTATCTTGACTGTTATTGCATATAGAAAACAAAAGGAAAAATTGGCAGAAATGTTTATGATTGGTATCTAGAACTGGATCAGTGATAACTCGACCCTGTCCCAACTTTTGGGGTTCTGGAGTTGAACCATCCCCCAACATTATTCAGACTTCATCCTTATCCTGTCACGTCAAAATATTCCTGATTAATGAAAAATGAATTTTTGTATGGATGACATTTGATTTCATCTGATTCTCGAGGGTAGAAACATTTGACATCACTGAAGTCTTAGAGCAGTGGTTCTCAAACTTTCCTGGTGTGAGGCACCCCTGTCAAGCCTTTCAGAATTCCCCTCGCACCCTTATTAGACCTCATATGGGACTAGTGCCGTCAGTGCACTGCGTTACTTAAGGCTCTTTGGAGAGGTTGGAAAATAAGATGGAAGAGAATAAAAATGGAGGTATAGCAAAATGAATGAAATGAGTTGCAGCTGGGGTGCCAAAGGAATGCTGCAAAGAACCTTTAGTAATGCCTACAGTGCGCCGCATGAGGTGCACTGACAGCACTACCCTCCTATGTGGTCCCAAGCAATAGGGGCATATGTATGTATGTCCAAGCAGAGTGCCTGACTTCTGTAGGCTCTCTTATCTTTTACCTCTGAACCAGGTTGGAAATAATTTCCATAAATCAGTGAGACATGTCAAGGCAAGGAAATTTTTTTTATATATATATAAAAAAGGCTTTATTGTGTTAAAAAATTGCTTACACATGTCAAAGAAGACTTGATGATAAAAAGGGCTTTATGTTAAAAAAGTCCTTCTTATGTAAACAAAAAGACTTTCTTATAAATAAAGTGCTTTCTTTGAAAAAAACTTAAAAAAGGCTTTCATATGATAAAAAGCCTTCCTTGTGTTAAAAAAGGCTTTTTTATGATAAAAAGAGTTTGAGGCTTTCTTAGATAAAAAAGGCTTTCTTATAAAAAAGTTTGTTAAAAAAGGCTTTCTATGATAAAAGACTTTGTTAAAAATGGCTTTCTTATGATAAAGTCTTCTTTATGTCAGAAAAGGGTTTCGTATTTTAATATTCATTAAGGAACGAGGTTTTAAATGTGTCAGTTGAGTTGTGTCAGGTTAGTGTCACAGTTTTGTCAGATTGTGCCAGCAGTCATGGAGGTCATACCAACCACATATAAGTGCAGTTATAGGTGAGTGTTCCGTGATAATTTAACTTTTAGTAATAATACTTTTCCTTTTTTTTTTACAAGTTTTTTTTTCCACGGTTTAGTGTTGGGCTTGCAGTTGCACCCATGGTGCAATTTGCCAGTTGAACTTTGACCCAATTTTTGGGGATAATAAATGCCATACCGAATTATGAAATATTGCTTTTTACTGCCAGAAGAAGGAGAGTTCTGTTAGGCCTATTGGCTAGAAATCGGGTCTTGAATTCTAAGCCACTTGTAGTCTCCATAGGCTTATGACTCAACTTTCCCAGTAGTGACCCCAAAGTCCAACAAGGCTCGGGGGTCGTTATCTAGGACTGATATTTTTTAGGGGTCGTTGTCTAAAATTTGGGGGGTGTCACTTCTAGGAAAGATCCCATGCATTTACCTATCAAATCCGTTTTTGTACTTAATACTAACGGTAGTAAGGATCCTTGTAGAAACATATTTTGATGAAAATGGGTTTTCGTCTCACCAGCCAATAGGCAGTCGTTTACGAAGACAATTTGCGAAAACCAAAGCTTTCAGCCAATGAAAGGGGGCGATGGAAACACGGGGTGTGGTGTAGGCCTCTGATTGGTCAAGCAATTTCTATCCTTAGTACGTTGCCAGACTCAGTGTTGTTCAGAAAACAGAGACGGGAAGGTGTAATTGTAAACAAGCGTTAACGAAAAGAACAGAAATACGGTAAGGGCAAGCCATTTCACTCTATTTTTCCGTACTTTCTTGGGGGATAATCTTGATTCTGCAGTCGTTAGAGGTTTGAATAACCCTCGGCTATGTTGAAAATGCCCTTCTTAGGGGGTATGTTGCCCTAAAAAGGAAGACTGTAGTATCTGCAAAAGTACAAAACTGAGAAAAATGGTAGGTACTGCAGTTTTACCATGCCTTACTACTGGTTTTGCAGATACTGCAAATGTGACTCTATAGAGGGATGAATAAATTTGTTTGTATCTAGCATTTCACAACGTTTTGTGATACTGCTGTTTTCCATTTTAGAGAGAGAGAGAGAGAGCTGTAAGTGAAAAAATATTTTGATTAGGAAGTTGTGAGTGGTTGGTTAAAAATTGGAGTTCATATTTACGGCGCTGTCTGTCTGTCTGTCAGGGAGTTTTTCAGGTTTTGCCAAAGGAAGTCTTGATTGATTGTGTTGAGGTCCAACCTTGAAAGTGAACGGGCAGGATAGTTCGCCATTAATTAAGTTCCGCTGAGCTTTTTTTTTTTTTTTTTTGTCTTGGATACCGGTAAAATTGATGGTGCATGCATTTTTGTCATTTTTTTTTGGTATTTTCGTTGTTGGTGGAGGGTTTCTTCATTGCATCAAGACTTTTGTTTTGTGGTTTTGTTTCGTGCTGTGATTGGCGATATTATGGATTTTACCCAGGTCTCCAGCAACCATTGAAGATCAGGGGTGAGAGTTGTTTTGTTTGTGGCTTTAAAACCAGCAGTAACACATTATACTCGTTTATTTGGCGCCCAACAGTGGTGGGCTGTTGTATAATTGCTATTGTTATGAACCACTTTTGGTTCAGCAGGTTCTTTAAATACAAAAATATCGGAACTGGAATGACCCATCAGAAATTGAGGCAGACAAAGGAGGAAGGAGCTGAACTCCAGAAACAAAATAAATTACCTTAAACTAATTTATTTACAAAATTTACAAGTGAGTCAGGTATTTGGACAGCACAGACAATCATTAGACAGTCAGAGAACCCCGAATATATAGTAATAACAGCAGCATCAAAATATATGAATAAACAAAATTCGTCAATACAGAGCCATACACTTGCTCCTCACCAATAACAGTAATGATACAACCATCATTAAGAGCCATACACTTGCTCATCACCAATAATAATAATGATAACCATCATCAAGAGCCATACACTTGCTCATCACCAATTATAATAATAATGAAATGAATAATTATACCAAAATAACATCAATTACTAGAACAATACAGACAGCGTAAATAGATAAACAGACATTGCCAATAAACAAACAGGCAGCATAAACAATCAAACAAATGATAAAGCGGTCAACATGAAATCAGCCTGAAGAGGACGAGCAGGTCAACATCGCGATAAACACAATCTCAATCTCCGTGGAGATAAGTGGTTCGGAAAGGACGACAGACCCAGCTGTCAAGAAGGATGAATGCAATCATGGACGAACTCCAGGGTGAAGACACCAAAGCAGCCACCAACTGCTCAACTGGGAACACAGTCATCATCACAGATGAATTACAGGAGAAACGTCGAAACAGCACGTCTGCTGTTATCCAGGAAGATCCACGGAAGGAAGGCTATGATTTATTTGTCCCACCATCCTTCAGCTGATGAGGCCAACAGGTAAGGAATACCTGCTGCTCCAACAAAAAGACTCCATGTCGCCCCCACCTAAAGCTGCTGTCGGAACCTTTAAGCCCGCTGTCCTATGCCCTAAACCCGACTGCCACTGTCAGTGACAACGCGACAGACGTCAACTTTTCCTTCAAAGAAAAATAAAAAAGTAAGGAGACAACAATGGGCATCTGCAGGAACAATCGGCAAACGATTGTCCCAACACATGGTACTAAACCTCACACCTCCTGGAGACCCTAACAGAAAAAAAAATAACATTTTTTTTTACACTTCACACACACCCTCTCTCTCTCTCTCTCACGGCTCTCTTTCCTCCAGTGCAAAATATTCACAAAATTGGATCCAGATAAAACAGAACCGATCCTGTCACGGTCGACAGCCATCATCACGCCCTTGGGTCCAAATGTTATGAACCACTTTTGGTTCAGCAGGTTCTTTAAATACAAAAAATATCGGAACTGGAATGACTGGCAGAAATTGAGGCAGACAAAGGAGGAAGGAGCTGAACGAAACAAAATAAATTACCTTAAACTAATTTATTTACAAAATTTACAAGTGAGTCAGGTATTTGGACAGCACAGACAATCATTAGACAGTCAGAGAACCCGAATATATAGTAATAACAGCAGCATCAAAATATATGAATAAACAAAATTCTGTCAATGGGGAGAGCCAGCACTTTTGCTGCCCTCACCAATAACAGTAATGATACAACCATCATTAAGAGCCATACACTTGCTCATCACAAATTATCAACGGCGCCCCAATAATGATAACCAATCATCAAGAGCCATACACTTGCTCATCACCAATTATAATAATAATGAAATGAATAATTATACACAAAATAACATCAATTACTAGAACAATACAGACAGCGTAAATAGATAAACAGACATTGCCAAAAAAAAACAAACAGGCAGCATAAACAATCAAACAAATGATAAAGCAACAACATGAAATCACTCGGGACCCAGAAACCCCAGATAAACACAATCTCAATCTCCGTGGAGATGTGACATCGACAGGCCAGCCCCCAGCTGTTCCAGAAGGAGGAATGCATCATCCAGACGAACTCCTGTGAAGACACCAAAGCAGCCACCAACTGCTCAACTGGAACACAGTCATCATCAGAGATGACACGCAGTCAGGAGAAACGTCGAAACAGCACGTCTGCACATTATACAGGAAGATCCATCGGAAGATAGGCACGGTGGTTTAGCTGTCCCACCATCCTTCAGCTGATGAGGCCAACAGGTCCAGCTGGAATACCTGCTGCGCCCCAACAAAGACTCCATGTTGCTAAAGCTGGCTGCCGGGAACCTGACTCGCACCACATGCATACAACCCAGCGGCCAAACCCGACTGCCACTGTCAGAGACAACGCGACAGACGTCAACTTTCCTTCAAAGAAAAAATAAAAAAAGTAAGGAGACAACAACCCATCTCTGCAGAGGGAACAATCGGCAAACGATTGTCCCAACAGCAAGTACTAAACCTCACAGCTGTTCCGCCACCCATTGTTTGTGGTGGCTAGAGTAAGAGTAAGAGGTCAGGATGGAGTGAGATAGAGAAACTGAGAGAGGAACTCCAGGTGGCTAGGGAACTTCCAGGGTAGAAAGCATCGAAGAATCATTCTGCAACTGCAGTCACCACCTGTGTATTAGTGTTTCAAACAGAGCCCAAGGCAGGAGGCATATCTCACCCTTTTCCCACCAGGACAATTTTGCAGATACTCCCTGTTTTCCATTTTAAAGGCAGTATGGTGGTCATGAAATCTAGGCTTCTGTAACTTCGAAAAAATATTTGAAGATTAGGAAGACCTTTGAAGCTGAGAGGCCATTGTATACTTTAAAAATATGTATTGTATGTATTTTCATAGTTTCTGTAAAGTGTCTCTGTCGTATTGCAACAAGGTGCAGTATATTACATTATTTATTTTCCGATCTCAGGTCATGTGCCAAAGAACCAGCTGCCATCTCAATTGATTGTGCCTGGATTAAATAAAAAAAGTAACCTTTAAGTGCTCGTTTCTTGAAAATATCCCATAGCTGTGGGAGGGTGGGGGTTACCGAAGTTTATTCGACGGCCGAGTACTTGCTAAAGCAATATCAAGAATTCGTAAATTATTTCATCTGTTATTCTGTAGTTAAGGTAACAGTGAACTAAGTATCTGATGGATACTTAAAACGAAAATGAAACTTGCGTTTTAAATTGTGAGAGCAGCCGTGATCACAGGTGAATGGCTTCCACACTGGAAATTGAAACTAATCGTTTACACGTCCGTAGGATCGTTCGCGGGGAGCCAGAATCATGTCAGTGGATTTCGTTTGTAAAACTCTGGTGTATATACCTTCATTAGAAGCTTCGAATCGAACAATTTCAAATGACGTTTTTCGATTCGTCAACAATTTTTAATCATTATTTTGGGCCGATATGTGGTCTTGCAGGTTTTTGTTTTATTTCATTCGTCCATATATATAAAAGATTTGACGGTAATGAACTAATAAAGTCCAGCTGCTAGCAAACTTCATGCCCGTAGTGACTTGTCAGGTAACCTGAATCAGGATTCGGCTGTTTGGGTGGTAGGTAGCTCCTTAGTCTCTCGTCTTGCGCGAGACGGGAAGGACGTGTGAATGTTAGTGGAAGAAACCCACTTACGCTTCGGTCAAATTCTTTTCATGCCTTGTTATTCATATCGCCAGTGCGGATAATGTTCGTTTCCGGTCCGAACATCCCATCAAGTAATCTGTTCTCTGTACCATCCAGTACTCCGGTCCTGGTCGTTTCGGCCGTAAGCCAATTAGGCCGCAACATCCAAAACAACGTAATGTTTATTGTATTTACTGTCAATACTTTGTTTAACGTACATCCCCAAGGGGCTGGTACTAAACACGGCGCCCATTTTGCACGTAAACGTACTTACGGCCTAATGACGTCTCTTTTTTCATGTGTTTTCCTTTACCTTCTATTACTTTCTAATGAACACCATAATATTCTTTGGAATCTTGAATTCAGTCAGTGGCCCCTTTGGTGGGCTTGTTCCATAGGAATAGGGTTCATCTGAATAATAATAATAACCAGTACAATTCTTGTGTAATCTTTTTTGTATGAAACTTTTTTCCTAATAAATAACTGAAGTGGGTAATTTTTTGTTTACAGACGACGCTTCACTTCAGGGTCTGCGGCCATTTCGATTAAAGTGTTTTAGTATATCCATAAAGATAGTAGTTTTTTTTTCATTAGATCGATCAAGTCATTGGTACTGAATAAATCAGAAAAAACTTAGATTTGATTACCGATGCAAAATCCAGATAGAGAAATTCAGAAACTAGTAAATCCAATACCTCAACAGAGAGAGAACTAACAAATATACCCTCATATAGCGAAATTCTCCACGTGGTCCACTATTACCAATCCCCGTCAGTGCACCTCACGCGGTAAGCTGTAGGCATTACTTAAGGTTCTTTGCAGCGTCCCTTCGGCCCCTAGTTACAACCCGTTTCATTCCTAACAATTGATTCTTAGTGAAACTGCAAAAGGTTTTCCTCCTGTTACCCCCGTAGGAGGGTAGTACCGTCAGTGCTCCTCAAGTGGTGCACTGTGGGCATTACTCAATGTCCCTTCGGCCCCTAGCTGCTACCTCTCCATTCCTTTTACTGTACCTCCGTTCATATTCTCTTCCATCTTACTTTCCACCCTCTCCTAACAATTGATACACCTTTCAAACCTATTACTGTCGATTTCCGTTCCAGCGCAGAATGACCTCATAGGCCCCAGTGCTTGGTCTTTGGCCTAAATTCTATATTCACTTCAATTCAAAGCTTTTTGTAACCAACTGACATCCGAAGTAACGAGTTTTGGCATAACAGTGCAGTAATTATGCTAAGAATGGTTATTTGTTTTGGCTTTCGATAAGTATGACATCAAGTATTTGACAACACTGCATTAAAAAAAGTCAATTTGCTCAGAGCGCTATATTGTAAAAGGAGTAAGGTTTGCCTGATTTTGGAGAATGAGCAGAACCCTTGCAAATGACATTCCAGTCTGCCTTTCCCAGTATGTACAAACGTTTGTTAGTTATCTGCCATTAGTATATCAATTTTACAGTATAGTTTGCAATTGGATTTGTTCCCCAGTTCAGTCTGTCACTTGACATTCCACACTACACTGCCTAAGGTCGAGAGGCACGTAGAACTATCTCTTATTCAGCTCATTAGGGGAAGGTTTAAGCTTTATCATTTCGTTTTCAGTAATTTTTTCTTTCTAAAGAGATGTTTTCCTTTGCAGGTTATTGCTACAGTACTTTCTGGATGAAATGAAAGAAAGCTAAACTACCTCTAAGCAGTCTGATGGTTTACAAAGCAGATAGAAGACGATTTACGACGCATGGAATTTTTTACAAAATAGAAATACCTTCAGCTTAGAAAAATTATGGGGAGAAGACAAAAGTTAAAATTACTACTGCTGAAAAAAGGGACAAAAACATGATGACATAGACTGGCACCGAATTACTCTGTCATGAAGAAAATAGAGGTTAGATGAAAGGTAATAATTTCAAGGAAGGTCACTGAAATCAAATACAAGTGAGGAACACAGAAATCAGGTGTGCCAAACTGCAAGTGCTCCCCACCTGATATTTTTCAGCTTCTGCTTTTCTCACTGAGTACGCTTCCCCCCACCCACAGCTTCATTGTCTCACAATAGTCGCATCGGATGGTTACTCTCGCTGGAGTTATTTGCCTTCCAAATGCAAAAAGCAGATTGCCCAGGGATCCTAGACCGTTAGCCACAGATGGACTTTCCACAGCCGCTTGAACCCAGGCTGCAGAAGGGCAAGCATGGGTATAACCCCCTGACCACTCATCCCACAGAGCAGGGGATAGCATGCTGCCACCTGGGACATTATCTTAAGGCCTCGTGAACCCTCTCCATTGAAAGATAACAATAGCCACTAGTGTGGATCTCGCCACCTGTGGATTGAACCCCAGTGCAAGGTAACACCAGTATATAAGTGAATGCATCCCTGTGCAGTGCAACAGCAAGACCCAGGGTGGTATCCGGCAGTTAGTAGAGCTGGCAAACCATTATTCTGCGGGTAAGCCAATGGCTAGGGAAATAGCTAATAGGCCTAAACCACAGTTACTCCAGCCACGTATGCAATCATTGTCCATGACTGGAGTGTGCTAAGTTTCAAGTGCCTAGGCCTTGCCAGATACTACATAATACAATTGTCCAAAAGCAATTAGTGTTAGAAAGACCACAGGTTGAGACTTTAATTGCAACTGATATTTTATATCATTGACCACTTGCCAAAGGATGAGAAATGTAAAATTAATCAAGAATGTGGGAACAGCTTTACACAAGACTGCAGTTTTTAACAAAACCAGTGAAAACCAGAACATTAAAAAGACTGATTCGAAGAACTTGGACTTATATGTTACTAGCAATAGAAACCTGCCTGTTTCAGTAACAGCATAAAAAATGAAAACTTGACGAAATGTTACCGGCCATCCACGGATTTAATCATGTGTCAAGAACAAATATGAAAAGGTGGCATAGGAGTATTTAATCTATGCGACTTGGAGATATGAAGCAGGAAATTTAGAGAAATTTGTGAGAATTAGTGGATCCAGGTTGCAATCAAGATATTAGAAAAATCAGTTTTTAAAACACGAGAGGCACCAGACCATTCAGCAAGTATTCCCGATAACTAAAGTGTTGCGTAAAAATACCGTTAAGGGTTTAATGACAGTAATAGTTTATATCAAGACAACTATAAAAAAAAAAAAAAAGATGGCCTGCTTGGTGAACCAAATGAGAGTTGATAGGAGGGCCTCCCATAAGCTTGATGGAGGAGGAACCAGACTACTGGTTTGTTCTGTCAAGACCTGGAATTTCTTGGGTGAGTACTGAAATATTTAGGAGTTTGAAATCGTGTTGAAGCTTTTATGAATCTGTGTTTAGATTGCGTGTAGCACTTTTAGTACCTATTTATTCTACAAATTTGAACACAAAAGCAGAGAATTAGGGAACTATAGTAAACCATGGGTGTTAGGGGATAGTGCCGTCAGTGCACCTCACGGGGTGCACTGTAGGCATTACTAAAAGTTCTTTGCAGCGTCCCTTCGGCTCCTAGCTGCAACCCCTTTCGTTCCTTTTACTATACCTCCATTCATATGTTTCTTTCATCTTGCTGTCCACCCTCTCCTAATAATTATTTCATTGTGGAACTGTGAGGTTTACCTCCTGTTACACCTTTCAAACTTACCTACTCTCATAGGTCCCAGTGCTTGACCTTTGGCCTCAACTCTGTATTCAATTCAGTTCGATTCAGCAACCCAAAACATACCAATTGGACCATATTGATATGGTTCGCTTGGTTTCTCAGAAGGTTAGACTAAAGCTCACAAATTCAAAATACTTGTGGCTCATGGCCACAGGTAGGATATTTGTTTGCTTGTCACTTACAAAAGTGACTGGTTACAAGATGTTCTGAAGGGATCTTTGGTATGTCTTGCAAGATTTCCTTGCATAAATCCGGAGAAAAAGACTTTTGGGTGTTGACAAATTTAACTGCTACACACAGAAAATTAAAGCTAAGTCGTTCTGCTGTAGTTTCGCTATTATTAAGATTCCAGCTACCTACGTAGTGCACAACTCAGTAAACACTACCCTTCAGAAAATTTTGGACCTTTACTATAGAATCATTACGATATCACTGCTTATTTAGCTGCATTGTTAACGAACTGAAGGACAGGCTTAGATTATGAATGAAACCACCTTTAAAGTGTAAGGTATTTGTGCAGGATTACGAGGCAGGACACATTATTTCTGGGAAACTTTTGATGTGGAGGCCATTTGCAGCGATTCAGAGTAAGGTTTATTGACATATCTGGGCTGTCTTTCATGTCCAGTGCATTTTTCCTGATTCAGGCAGTAGGGGCAACAGTACCACTGGAATACTTTTGAGCCGTTGGGCATTGGGGTTGAATCAAGTCTGCACCATATTTTTATAGAGTTAAGAATTAAGGCTACCATTATTAGTGGCATGCTTGAGTTAAGTCAAGAATTCAGGTTAATTTTATTGATTTTAATGTTCAGGGAATTTTCCCTCAAGTTTTCTACTGACGTGATAGGAATAAAATATTACTGGTTAATATCCGGAAAATTTGTTTCCAAAAGACCTATATTTTTCCTGATTTAATTAACTTCTTTCCCATTCTTTCAGGCTATCCACTGGTCGTAAAATTCTTGAAGATGATAATCGACGAATTTTGAAGAAAATGTTCCTAAGAAGTTGTATAATACTGATAACCAAGGTAGGTGTTTGATGCACATAAAATGTGCTTCTTTGATGGAAATGTACGACTTGAGATTGAAATGGTGATTAAGTCGAATCGAAACTAAAGATTTAGAGGTTTCTTTTATAAAATTCAAAATGATACAATTTAATGTTTAGTACCTGGCCAAGGACAGAACGAAGAGGCAGTGAGGTTGAAAAATGAAATTGAAGCTTGTGGACTATTAGTCCCGAAAGCTCTTAGAATATTCTTAAAATTAATTCGTTTTGATAAAGTAACTACATTTACAGTACCAAAATGAGCTGGAAGGTAGATCTTAGTATTCATGTTTTATATGTAAAGTCTTAGCATTATAAAGTTCTGAAGCTCCGTAAGACTAGTTTAATTTTCTCTGTATTTCCGTTGTAATTATGGGTAAGTTTTAGTGTATTATACCGAATGGTGTAGTTTTTAAAAGTACCATGAGGAACAGATCGTGAAAACAGTAAAGGTTCTCTATTTGAAATAATTGAGCCAACTAGGCGAGTACTTTGATTATTTTCAAACAGATTAGACAGGTAGGAAACGGTTTTATAAATGTTATAGCCAGGCACAGTTGGCAATAATAATAATAATAATAATAATAATAATAACAATATTAATAATACAGATAAATATAGGGAACTTTTTACTGCATTTTGCTAACTGAAAACTACACTGAGAAGCCTTTTTCTTTTTTAGTGAAATTTGCATTGCAATCCAATTTTAAATCAGTATTTACTGTACCAGTGAACAAAACAAACAAAAATAAAATTTCATTAAGGTGTCCTTGATAACAGACTTATGTCGTTTGTACGGATCTTAGAAGACCCTGTCCCATGTGTCCCCATTTCCATAAAAAGGGACCTAGATATAGGTTGTTTGGGGCCCGCTTATAACGAATTACTATCTTTTAGTTTAACTTGTAAGCCAAAAGATCTGGACGTGACGTATTGTTAACTTCTTCCTCATTCCTTCAGGAAGTGTCTGCAACATGCAAGCAAAAATGGGACAAGTCTGAAGGGAACATCTCTTTGGAATTCAAGAGGCGACTACAGTTTGAATGACCAAATTTGTATGATGAGTCAAAATGGGAAGAAATAAGTGTTGGAAAGTGTCATATTTTCTTAGAAGAGAGATTGCAATCTTGTCTCCTTTGACTGTTAAAAGTAAGGCAGGGTTAAATTTATAGGGTTTAATTTAATTAGGGTCATAATAGTGTCCGGTCACCCAAGACTGAGTCAAGCCCAGCTTTGGTTCTTGTACAATTTCTAAATGGGAACTGCAGGAGTCTTTGTGACATGAGGTAGTCCACTGCGATTCAACATATACTATTTAGTAGCACAGGATTTCTGGATATATAGTTTCAACTTCATTTTCTTACGAGTTTAACAATAGTTATGCGTACTTCAGTATCCTTCAGAATACATAGATTTTTCTACGTAAGATTCATAAATTTAATGTCAAATACTAGCACATTTCAGGATAGTTTTATTTCAATTTCGGACAAGTTTAAAATTGACTAGTATCAGCTCAGCATTTTTCAGGGCGCATAGATTTTTGTATATAAATTTCTTATCAGTTTAATATTAGTTATCAAATGTTCTGTATGTTTCAGGGTACATAGTTTTGCTTTTACTTGAATCTAGTATCGGTTTGATATCAATTATAAGTGGCTTAAATGCATCCGGATACATAGTTATTCAGTGTTCGTTTTTAATATATTAGCTATCTAGCTTGCTTCAGGATGCATACTTTTCCTTGACTTGAGATTCATAAGTTGTAGACTGGCTATCAAAAAGCTCAGGATGCATATCTCTCTCTCTCTCTCTTTTAACTTGAATATATTGTGATTTTGATACAGCTATGTTTTAGGATATAACGTTCTCGTTTGACTTTCTAAGGAGCGCAGTTCATTCCAGTACAGTATACATTTTTACCTATAATTCTCATTAGTTTAATATCGATCAGGTAGCTAAGGATGTTTCAGGCTTTATATAATATTAAACGTGAATTTTTATATAAGTAACTTACTAAGTAACTATATAGCATTCTGTAATTACTTGGGAAGTATATATAAAACTTTATTTTATCATAAAAAATGTAATTTTTATATAAGTAACATACCAAGTAATTACTTAGCATTCTGTAATTATTTGGTAAGTATATATAAAACTTTATTTTATTATAAAAATGTCATTTTATTATTAGTAAAATATCAACTATTAGGTCGTCAAGGCTACATTTTAAATATATCGAGAAGGAAAGTATGTTTAAAGATAGTTTTATCATCAACTTAATTGTGATTAGCAGTATCCAGGAGGTTATTGTTCATTGCACACTTGCCTAGATATGAAGGTTACGTGAGATCAATAGTAGATTATGATTATTATTTTTTTACATGGTCCTGAAGTTAAAAAATCATCAATAGCAAAAAGTCATCAGCCAGAATTAATTGGTATTACTGATTTTTTATGGAACATCTTCGCTGTGGTCAGTATAGTTAAGAATAGCTGTGTGGAGTAAAACCAGCGAGGTGTTAATATAGAATAGCTAATATTTTTGGCTAAAGTACAAATGATTTCTGTTATTTTCCTTCGATGATTCTTACAGATATTACTCTTAAACTAGCTTACATCACAGTAGGGACTTGGAGATAAGCTCCTTATATATATTCCTCGTAGCCTTCATTCATAGTTTATTTCTTTATTTAAATCTTTTTTCCTTTGGAATTAATTCTGTAATAGTTCAAAACTTAGGTTGCTGAAAGGCTCTGTGTAATACAAGAGAGAGAACGCATCCTGAAGTATTGACACGCTTGCACAGTTAAGACAGGAGGTATTTCAGAATTTAGTTGTATTAGTTTTATCTCAAATTTGAAGACATGAATTGAATTGAATATAGAATTTAGGCCAAAGGCCAAGCACTGGGACCCGTGAGGTCATTCTGCGCTGAAACGGAAATTGAGAGTAAAAGGTTTGAAAGGTGTAACAGGAGGAAAACCTCGTGGTTGCACTATGAATCAATTGTTAGGAGGGGATGGTGAGTAAGATGGAAGAGAGAGAATGTGAAAGAGGTACAGTAAAAGGAACGAAAGGGGTTGCAAAGAACCTTAAGTAATGCCTGCAGTGCACCACATGAGGGGCACTGACGGCTCTACCCTCCTACGGGGGATGACAGATGAAGAACCTGTCATTATTTTCAAACGCTTAAATGATACTCTGAGTTTTGTACAAAGCTTGCCATGAAAATAATGCATCTTGCTTGACAAGAAACATACATCTATTAGAAGAGATTACTTTATCAAGAGCATTATTATCATGGCGTTTCTGCATATTTCAAGACACTGAGGCTGGCATGGGGAGGTTACAAATTGAAGTGTTATTTTGAGGGCAGTTTGGTATTGTTGTCAAATGTGTTATAAATGAATAATTTGAGAAGTGAACTCTAAATTTCACTGTTACTTTAAGGGGGCATTTGCAATACTGATAATGATACTTTAGGTAAATGATTCAGTCATATTGAATGCATACTTGAGGATAATTTGTTTCTTCCGAAAATATCATAGGTCAATGAATCTGTAAATAGACTCAGATTCAAAGCGTTACCTTAAATGAATTCAGGTGTTGTAACAATGGTACCCTAGGTATATGAATAAGTCAGTTCGAAAGTGCTCTTTGAAGGGGCGTAGTTTGACCAGGTTATATTTGGCATATGAATAAGTATTTTCAGTTATGTATAAAAGGTTTATTCGTCTCAGTGTTACGTCGACAGGTAGACTTTCTGGGAAGATTAAAATCATCTTGAGAACTAGTAATTTATTTTTCACTAGGACACTAAGTATTTTCAAGACATTTGACATACAAAGTCAATTCCTTCATTAGTAACTTTTGCATTACAAGCAAATCACACCTATCTCTTTCTTTGTAAGGTTCTCACAAAGGGACTGATTTTCCATGAACGTTGGTGTAGTTAGGTCAGAGACGTTGAACAGCAAAGTGGAAGGAACTAAAGGGGGGAAGCTATTTGATAATCAGGGAGTTTTGTTATACGTATACTTGGCCTCAAGAATGGTTCATCAGAAATGAAATCTCAACAGAAGAGTTCTGTCTAAGCTTAGAAACCAAATCAATTCTGAAATTGTCCGTAGTTACATTTCAAGAAGGTATGTCTTAAATTGCTTGCGACTCTAACGTCAATTCTTTAAGAAATTCAATTATATCAGAGATTTAGTCAGTTTTAGAATAACAAGTGGAACAGTGTCTTGACATATGGAGAATTTTAGGTTAAGATATAATGAGTGTTTTAGTGTTGAATTATTGCATAGTTCCCATTGGATTTAAATTTGTCAGATAAAGGTTCAGTTGTTAACTGTTATAGTTGAAAATTTAACTGTTATTGTTAAAAATTTAACTTTAAATTTTGAATAATGGGAAAATTATTGTAATACCAAATTTAAAATTTTTAATTTTGAATAATGGGAAAAGTATTGTAATACCAAATTGTAAATTTTTTTATTGTACAAGACTTCTGTATTTTAGCTTATTGCTCAGTTCCCACCAAGTCTTATGCTTCATTTAGCTAGTAAAAAGTAAGACGTGCCATTGTTAGGTCCTAATAAACGAAGTAAGCTTCAAAACTACTGAAAATTACAAACTATATCCAGTGCCTCCTCAGTTATGGTATATCATGCAGACATTGTAATCTATAGGTTTGTTAAGCTAAATGTGGAGACTCATAGCTAAGCAGATTCTCCCCACCGGCCAACGTTTGCAGGAATAAGGGGTAGCAGTATTTTTTTTGCAATGTTATTAGTTATAGAAGCCGGATATAGAAACGAGACATTGTTGTAAACTTATATCAATAAGTTAGACACTGTTCTTATTTCTTCCTCTCAACCTTCCATTCTGACCAGACTTCTGTTTCTGTCAACTTGAAATCTTATACTATACATTCAAGGGAATTTTGGCAGTCTCCTGTTAAAGTTGTTACACAGAAACATTGTGCAGATTTACAGCACAGCTTGGAAGCTGCAGAATTGCACATATTTGCACTGTGGAAGCTCTTCTGATCACTTGACCATTTGGAAGCAGAATCCTTACATTGTTTATACTGTGATAAAACCCTCACAATTCCTTGACCAGTTCTTGCACACTGTGTAAAAGGGGTCTCTCTCTCTCTCTCTCTCTCTCTCTCTCTCTCTCTCTCTCTCTCTCTCTCTCTCTCTCTCTCTCTCTCTCGTAGTTATCACACACACACACACACATTTTGTGCCTCATCAAAGGCTTTACATGGTTTTCTGAGCATCGTTTCACACTTGAATTCCCCTCATTAACACCACATGCCTTCAAGGTGCTTTTTCCATTACTTCTAGACACAGGGATTAAAGACCTCACTCTTAACACTCTCACACTTAAAAACTCTTCCTCTGAACACACTCACTCTTAAAACACTTTCTGGTGGTTAGTTGTTCACTGATCACAGATACTATTTCAAACTTAGTTTGTTACTGTATGAAATTGAGGTCAGTCTTTGGGTGTAAAGACATTTGCTCTTATCACTAAATTCCTGAGTGAATTGTATAGTTTTTTGTCGTAAATTTTGATTTGTTCATGTTTTGCAATGTGATTAAGTTAGGAGGTTCATATTACCTTAATATTTGAGGAGGTACGACTTTTTTTTTTAGTACTTTGTGCAAAGTGAGAACTGGAGCATTGTCTGTAAAGATTAAACTTTAACCTGTAAGCATGAACAGTTTAAAAAAAATTGTGAATTTTTGCTCATTATTAAAGGACGTAAGCTGAAGCACAGAAGTCTTCTTATGTATATATACTGTATGAACACAAAACTGGAAAAATTATAAAAAAAAAAGACTTAAAAATAAAGGACTCCTTGGGGTCAGCATTGCAGTGGCCCGGAGGAGGGAGGGAGCGCCCTCAGCTGGAGGTAATGAAACCAACCGGTTACCAACTTTGAAGCCGACCCAAAGGGCTTAAGTTTTCTAAGCTGGCAACAGCTGATTGCTGAGGTGGGAAGAAGTCTCGTATGTACTTCCCTCGTGCTTTCCAGTATGCTAGTTTTCTATATCTGCAGGGAAGATTGTTAGACCAAATCAGATGTCAAAGAATGATGTTATTGCACAGGAACCACAAGGTGTGTGGGGTAATGTTACTTCTAAGACAATCTTTGACTTACGATTACTCTTATGACTGTATTTGTACTTGAGTTTGTTTTGCTTGTAGTGTCTTATGAACTTTGGTAACTGAGCCTGTGTGTTTTGGCTGCCAGAATTTTGTATCAAACGGATATAATGGCCCCAAAAAATCCGTAGTCCATTTTCTCCTATGAATAACTTGTAAGAAAATCTACGATTCGTATACATTTTGTCAATCTGTTTTCTGTTTTCTCTAAGATTTCTTGTAAGATTTTCTCCCACGTCTTGTTACAGAATCTGAGTGTTGTATTAAACCTCGTAGAAAACGGGGGACGTTAAGTTAAAAACTTGTGGCTGTGATGTATATATATTTTTGAATGTATTGGCCATTGTACAGTTGGCTTTGTATCTGTCATAATTATTTCCTTAGAGCTGTTTGTATAAATTCATTTGTAAACATTTGTGAATAGGGGTATTTGATCTGTCTTCAGAGGTACTTAAATATGAAACTGGCTTAGTTTTATTATGGATAATTGACTAAAATTACTTCGTACAGTGAGATCCAGAAGTGCTCTATATGCATGAATTCAAAATTTTCGATGGTTCTTCTAAGAAAGGTTCTCAATTTTGGGGAATGTTTTATTCTGAACTGTCTCGTTTTACTTATAATTTAATTAATATTAGGTTTTGTTATTTCAAATACCACTTCCTGGCCTAATTTTATGTAAATTTGCTGATGTAATATGGAGGAAATTCTAACATTCAGAGCGTCATTTACCATTTATTTTCTATAGCAGATTTTGCACTTTTTGCTGATGTTGAATTTGATTGACTGTCACTTGCTAGTTTTTAATACTTTACACGAAAATTTTCCACATGGTTATTTTCAAGTATTCAATATCATTTATATCCTCCAGATGTCTTAAAACATGTAAAGTTTTCAAATCATTTATACAGTTAAAAGTTGTCTTGAAAGATCAAAATTCTAAAATATATAAAGTTTACAAATCATTTATAAGGTTAAAAGTTGTCTTGAAAGGTCAAAAGTAATTCTAGAAGATATAAAGTTTCAAGACCTTTACATAAAGTTAAAAGTCATGCTAAAAGCCCTAAAGTAAGTCTTCAAGAACATTTTGAAAGTTAAAAGTCATCCCTTCGGTCACGCTTACGAATAAAACTTTTAGTTATATTTCGGACACATAACCGTCGTTTCAAAAGGGGGTACCAGCTTGGGGCTCAAATGCCTTCTCGTCTTAGGCTTAAAATTTTGTTCGTGTACCTGAAATAAAGAAGGGATAAATAACACAAAGACCAGTATTAGAAAGTCTGTGGGAGAAACCTTTACAAAGTTCATAACATCGCCAGGTAATTAGATAAAAGCGGGTGTGAGCATGTGTGTGTTAATTACGGAGGAATGTTTGTGGAAGCCTTTGCCCTAAAATGGACAGGAACAAAACTTACAAATATTGTTAAAAGGTTAATATGAAATAATGTGGCTTGTGATATTCTAGAAAGGTTATTATAGGCATACTTTCACAGATACTTTACCAAAAGGCATCCTGAGATTCTGAGGCTGTGGGGAATCATAGACGGATTCAAAACAAAGGTTTTCCCTGTCATTTAATCCGACGAGGAAACTGTCCTTAGGTTACCTTTCTAATTTAAGGCTTAATGTATATATAGAAAGTAATCCTATGAACGGTTTGGGTAGGATTTGGATGCATCATGGTATGGAGAAACTAGTCATTTCCTCACAGAAACTGCAGCACATTTTATTGCCAGTTTCTGAAATTTTTACGTCAGTTTGTAATGGTTAAGTGGCTTCAGGTATTGACAGGTTTCATCTGAAGGTTTGGTGACAAAGTGTCGTATTGGTTTACTGAAACTTGTGTTTGGCTCTTAGAACTGGAGAAGCATCTCCCTGATGTGAGATAATGTAGTAGTACGGTTTTTTACTATTTTGTTACTGGTAGAATGTGTGATCTGAGACCTGATTTTGTTGCTTTTTAGATATTTAGATGCACAATTGGTGTAGCCCTTTCATTGCTCCAGAAATGGTCTTGGCAGGCTTTACTGAGTCGTGTACCTTGAGAAGGCATTAGAATTTCAACTGATTTAACAGTTAATGTACCTGAGTTTGGGTAACTAAGACACTGGTCTCGATGTATGCTAGAAATGTCTTTGATTTTATATTAATGTGCAACATACCTTCCTAGATGTCAGAGGATTTGTGTACTGTAGAGGTTCTCTCAGTGTTGATACAGTAATGTCATTTAGGGAGCCTACTGATATGTAGTTTAGGATTAACCAAGTCCTTTTTTATGGTGTTGATTTTTGGTTTAATTCAGTCCTTGCTCGCGATGTCTTGGGATTCAAAGTGTTATTCCACGAGAGCCAAGTTATGGAATAATTGAAGGATAGAAGTTTTCCCAGTGCCGAGAATAAATTTGGTTAATGTTAAGAGTTGTGCTTAAGCTTTTCATAGTTTATGAATGGTAAATTTTGGTGTACAGGAAACCTTACTAATGTCTAGCTTTGTTAGGAGTGTGTTAAGAGTTTTATCTTGGTTACACCAAAAATGTGGAATAGTTTGCCCAGTGTAGTCGTGGAGTCTTCTGATCTCCAGATGCTTCAGGCAGGAGCAAATATGTTCCTGCTCTCTGCTGCTGTCGTCTCCGGAATATCAGGTGTAACGGTTTTATTTTCTGTTCTCTCATATTCATTTGTTCATCACCTTTCTCTATAACACATTCTCTCTCTCTCTCTCTCTCTCTCTCTCTCTCTCTCTCTCTCTCTCTCTCTCTCTGTGTTGATGTCCCCTGGAGCCCTCTTGGGCTTATGTAAGTCTGTTGACTCTGTCCATGTGGGTTTTCAGTTGCTGATTTAAAAAGAAAAAAAGTTTGTTAAAGGTACATCATTTCTTGAAAACTGGTTTATAACAAAAGAGTATTATACTGATAGTATTGACAGATTTAGTTCAAGGTAGTGGTGTTGTATATTTAGATACTGTTTGTGATAGCCTGTAACAATCTGGGACTGTATTTTTTTTGGTACACGAAGACAGAATCAGGTTTCATCATCATAGTATCGTATGAATACATGATGTAAAATTTAAATTTAAAGCACAGGATATGTTTGCTGGTGTTTGAAACAAGTCCACGTTCAGGAAAAATACTGGTTGAAGATCAATAATATGATTCAGGAAGTCTTTGCTCCTGGTAGATTTTGGTTTTGAGAAAATCTGTGGTGTGAGTTTAAGACAGTTTTGGTTTTCAGAAACTTTGTTAGTCTGTGATATTTCCACATTTCTTGGTCTGAAAATTTAAGGAAGTTTCTTTTGATTTTTTTGCCTTTAGGAAGTTTGTTGTTCTTCCTTGTGTTATACTTTCACTTTCAGAATGTCAATCTCTGAAAATTAGTCCGGCAAAGTCTGATTCTTCATGATAATCTGCTTTCAGAAAGTCTGTTTTTGATATTTTTTGCATTCAGGTGGTCTCTTGGTTTTTAATGCTTTTAGGTTTACCGTAGATTGTACACAGTCGTTTGTGAGATTCCCTCTCAAGTAATTCTGTTATTTGTGACATATCTCTCTTTAAAATTTTTGCGTGTTGATTTTCACTTTCATTTAGGCTGTTACTCTGTGGTGGGTTTTTCTTGCAGGAAATCTGTTAACCTTTATGGTTTTTCCCTCACAGAATCTCTTAACTTTGATGCTGTGGTTTTGAAGATGTCTGGGTTTGTTGGTTTTTGCTTAAAAGGTCGTGTTATATTTTCTGTTCCTTTGTGATTCTTACTGATGGCCTGTTAGTTACTATTATTGTTTTCTTATTCTTAGAAGTCTTCCTAGTGTGTATTTTTTTGTGCAGAAAATCTGTTAGCCTGGGTTTTCATGGCTAGGAAATTTTAGTTCGTGACTGTTTATGGCAAGAAAGTCTGTTGGGGAGTTTGTCTGGACTGTAAAGTCTGTTATTTTTCTGTGTGTTTTTCCAGTAAGCCTGATATTTTGCGTTTTTCCCTGCCAAGAAGTATACTTTCTGGTTTGGGAGAGTTTTTGATCAGGAAATCTATTAGTCTGAGTTACGTGCTTAGAATGTCTAGACATGCCTGTGAATTTTATGCTCAGGAAGTTTTGCCCCAAAAAGTGGGCCAATTCGAACGAGTTTTTGCCTGCAAAGGGTGTCTGTTTGGTAGAAGCGTTTCCTAAAATGTTTGTATCTTTGTAGGAAACTTTCGCCCAAAAGTGCCAGTTTAACCTAAGAATTTTTATTGGGGAGGTTTTCCCCTGGAAAATGTGTTAACTGGAAGTGATTTTTGTCCGTTGTGTTAGTTCTTGAAAGTTTTTCTAGTTAGTTTGGGTGAGGCTCATTTTGCTTAGAAGTTGTATCAGATGATAGAGTTCCTTGGGAAAGTTTTTTTCTTTTCCTCAAAAGGATGTTAGTTTTGGTGATGTTTTTGTGAAGAAAGTCTAGATATTTTGACTTGAAAATCTGTTGGTCTACAAGTTTTCCAAGTATCAACTTAACTTTTATCCTTGCTAAGGAAGTCGTCTTAGCAAGTTATTTTGCTGTTAAAGTTTTCGTTTATTGACCTAAAAATTGTTGGTGTAGGAGGATTTTTGTTTTGCCCTGTAAGTGGGGTTTTAGGCCTGCAGAGATTGTCAGTTTGGGAGTCAAAGTTGATTCTGCCCAGAAAGTGATGTTTATAGGCTTACCAAGTTTGTCAGTTCGGGAATCAGAGTTGATTCTGCCAAGGAAGTGGAGACTTGCCTAAAAAGTTGTGATTTTTATCACTTGATAGTGCTTCCCCAGCTTTCTGCCTGTGAAAATCTTCTTTGTTCT